>NW_017535319.1:265245-291122 GCF_001853355.1 Bactrocera latifrons
ATCACACAAAAAAAATATATATATAACCTCTTTAAAATTTATTGAACATCCTAAATGTGGGCAATATTATTTGTTAATCAATATTATTATATCATAAAATACTAATACTATTAAGATAAGAAGATCACAATATTAAAATGAAGACGGCCAACTCTTTCAATTCTATTTAAAAGTCAAGAACAGCCTATTTATAGCATATTGTATGTTAGGCTGCGCATAAATATGCATTTTTTTTTTTAACCTAAAAGGCTATATTAAGTTTGTCATGATGTTTGAAATACCCAGAAGGAAACGTCGAAGACCCCATAAAGTATATATAAATAATCAACATAACGTGCTGAGACAATTTAGTCATCTCCATTCATACAGACGCGAGGTAGACCCTCAGTTTTTGAAATTTCGATCTGAACTCTTAATAAATTCCTTATTTCGGAAACGCCGATATCTGACCACCTTAACAGATAGCTGTCATAAAAAACTGGCCAATCGAAATCTAGTTCTTGTAAGGAAAAATTTTTTATTTGAAAAGATATTAGCACGAAATTTAGCAGAGATTACTATCTAGAAGAAGAGCAAAATCTCCGAAAATATTGTTCCGATCGGTACACTCTAGCATATAGCTGCCATATAAACTGATCGATTAAATTCAAAATAAAGATCTTATTATATCTTTTTATACAATGAAAAATTTAGCTGTGGAGGGTATTATGGTGAAAGTTTACAATATAAAGTTTTCTTTTTTAATCTTTAAACGGCTAAAAGTAGACAATGTTTAATATTCCATTACAAACTTATTCGGTGAATTTAAATATTTTTCATAAATTTAAAAATATTTTTGATAAATTTAAAAAGTATTACCACACAATAAATCCTCCAGGAACAAAAGAGCCACTTTTCAATTAACATTTAAATTGGAAATTACGGTAAAATGTCAAAATTTAACACTAAATTTCAGTGCTTATATAAAATGCAAATATTTCGTGCTTGACAGAATTAAACTTATTCGTCAAAAAAGAAAAGAAACCAACGTTAAAACAAAAAATTCGAAGCTAACAACAACAGAGGAACACTCGCGCGCAGCATGCTTTCAGGCGCTTTAGCACTGAAATTGCTTTTAAAGTAAAGTTGTAATCGATACATCTGTATCTACGTAAGTAAATGCGTCCAGCTTTCGTGTTCTGTATACTATTTTGCTTACAGCTAACAAACTGTCAACTACAAACTACGAATAGTCACGACAATAAAATGGGATGGCGCAAATCCTATGCTTTGTTGACATTTTTATGCCATCTGACATTTGTTCAACAGCTATAAAGGCCAACAGCGCACCGCTTGCGCTTCGCTTCTTCAGTGTTGACTTTTAGGCGGCTTTTGATCCCCACCATGAAGCGTGTTGGGCGTGAAATGTGCTTATAAAACTGTGAATTTTATGGTTTTTAACTGAATTGCCGACGAATATTTACCGCTGATTGCCGTTCACGCTAATGCTGGCTGGCTAAAAAGTTGGCAGGTTTTTATTGGAAATTCTTCTAGTAACCCAATACGCGATGAGCTTCGTTGTAAATATTTTTTGTCCTTTGGTTTGGAATTTCCTCCTACTCTGCTGTTACTTATGTGTATATAACTATTTGGTACATGATTAGACTACACTTCGCTCTCTAATAAACAAAAAAAAAAAAGAATATATATATAAATATATATAAATATAAAATTTAGTTGGAAGCGCAGACGATAGTTGTTTTTGAAATTGGTGCCTGCACAGATTTTGGTAGGAAAAAAAGGCAATAATTGGCAATTTGAGAATGTGATTGGAAAAAACAGAAAATATAGTAAGTAAACGATTAAAAGCATAAATTATATAATACTTTCTGAGAGATATTTTATTCTCAATGAGGTGAACATTATTTGCACTATTTTGGCAGTAACGAATGATACTAGTGAGTCAAGTTCGCTCATGGAGTTTCATATAAGTTCAGAAAGTTGATTGTAAAGGACTCTAAAAGGTGTTAAATCTTATCCTAGGCAATAATTTGCATCGAGTAATGCTTCCAGTTTCTTATTTTCTAACTTATTGGACAGCCGAGATCGTTCTTCATCTTCCATAAACTTCCAACAAAATAGGAGGCTTTTTTCATTAGGGTTTCTTTATATTAAGGTTCCAGTTCCTTGAAAGCATAAAATTGAATAATTCTCCATAAAATTTTTATATTTATTCAAACTCTTTTGACTCATCGTCTGTCCGTCAAGTGAAACAGTTACCAGCTATTCCAATCAAAATACGCCTCTCGTGGCATTGACATGTGACACACTGCACTGCGCGCATATTTTCTCTGGCTTCATGCCATGCTCGTGTGCAATTGCTCGAGTTTCCCGCCAATTAAATGAAGTCCTTATCTAATTGTAGCCAGAAAAGTAATGAGTGTAATAATGCTGCTGCCAGCGGACTAATTTTCTTATAAATAAACACACGCCTTTGTGTATATGCTCACATGTACACATGCAGCAAGATTTTCGCGTATACATATTGTCAAGCGTATGTGTAAATAATAGCATACATTTTGGCGCCGCAATGATGAACTTTTATGTACTTGCAAAATGAGACTTGTTTAGCGTACAACAATGACACCGAAATATGAATTTGTTGGAAATAACAATAAAAATCTTTGTTTATGCAAGACGAGCTGAACAGATTTAGTAATGTACTTTCGTCTGTATATATCTATATACGAACTAGTTCCTTAGTTTTTGAGATAACAAACTGAAATTTTGCAAGCGTTATTTTCATCCAAATGAGCTGCTAATTTGTTAGAACTGACGTTATCGGTTCGCTGTAGCATATAGCTGACATACAAACTAAACGATCGGAATTAAATTAATTTGGAGCGGGTTATTGTTTAAGACAAAGAAATTTTTCAGATCGAATCACTATTGAATATAGCTGCCATCCACACTGGCCTTTGAATAACGATCTTGTAATCTTTTGTGCTTACATTCACAAACATATTTTCTTTTTTTCATGAGAGATTCTCTTGCGTATGTTCTAAACAAATTGACGGTTTTCAGTACATGCTAAAAGTCAATTTCGATGTTGAGATTTTCAATTTACACAAATTGTCTGTGAATAGCCCTCTAGAGATACCAAATGGTGATGTTTATAAAGTTTACTTCCATCCTTAATACCTAAAAGTATCCGGAGGATGGAGTGATGTGTAGAAGTTCATGCAAGTGAGGCAAGTTCTCTGAGCGCAATGCTCTTGCAAGAGGCCAGAAACAGTTCTTTAACAGCTCGCGACTTCCCGTCTTAGACCAAATATGCTCTTGGTATACGAAGAACATCCTTTTGAAGGCGAGCTAAAGTTAGAAAGTCAATCATCCCACCCCAATGAAAAGAACAAAACAGGCTTGGAAGAGAGACCTATTTTTAATGACTTTATTGACATATTTCAGCAAAATCAAAGACAACGCTGGCTAGTTCATGTCACCCGCTGGATGAATACACTTTTTCTTAGAAAGTCAATTAGCTCAGCACTTAATGGCAAAATGATTTATTTCGTCATGGCTTTTTGGCTTAGGTCATAGAGCAGATCGAGTTGGTAGTTGGATAAATCGATAGTGATCTTCTTACAAATTCACATTTTTAATGAGCGAATTTCTCAATTCAAAGACTTCTGTAAACATTGCAGTGCGGCAAGTAAGGCCGTACTAAGCCAAATCTAAACGACAGGACAAATTTAGAATATAAAGATTTAATGTATATTTCTAACTGATGACAGGAATCTCCTATTGACTTTCACAACGTATGATCAAAGAATCGCTGTAGTTCTGAACGAACCGCCTCATATAAAAATTAAATATTTTATTAGAAGTTTTTATTGTTACAAACATACACTGTTAACAAAGCTATTTTGAAACTTTTGGAAGAAAAAATATTTCAAACTCGGTCATTGCGACGCCATTTTCGGTGACCCCTCGGAAAACAGATGCGCCCGTGTTATAAGGATAACTCGCTAAAGAATCATCTCAGGTGAAAAAATTCGTGTTTAGAACTTTAACAAAGCGAAAAAAACTGAAAATTGGATTTTTGGCAGATATTTTTACAAAAAATGAACAGACTGACWTTTTTTTTTGTTTTTCAAATAGTTGTAATCGAAAAAAATCCAGAGTCCAAGGTTTTATGAATTGTATCTCCTATCTGTAGACCTGTGTTAAATTTCATAAAGATTGGTTGAGTAGTTCTCGAAAAGTCTTGCCGAGCGCACAAGTTCTCAAGATTGTATATCCAAAACTATTGCTCGGATCAACTGAAAATTTAGAAAAATATTCTGGAGGTGTTGTAAAATTTAATAAAACAATAAAAAATATCACTTTTTTTAAACCCCTAAACCCATGTGACCCATTATTTGCTTAATTAGGAAAGATGACTTTTGAGTTTTTATCTAGATCATATTTTAAGGCCTACTATAAACCTTATATTTATCTTATAATATATCATAAAAGAGCGTGGGAACATAGAACATAGACAGAGAATTAAAACAACAAAAGAAGAACAGAAACTGTAATACCCTTCACAGGCCAATTTCTTGTAGCAAAAAASAGTAAAAAGACTGCATCTTGTTTTTGTCCGGTCAATTTGTATGAGAGCTGTATGTTGTAGTAATCTACTTTGAAGAATATACTTAAAGGATTGCAGTATTGCTTTGGAAAATAATCAATACCAAATTTCGTGAATATATCTTGTCAAATATAGATGTTTTCCAAACAAGAACTTCATTTTGATCGGTTAGTTTGTGTGGTAGCTATATGGTATGCTATCGCCATTCCGAGAAATGAACAGTTTTTTGACAAGGAAAAGATATGTGCCAAATTTCAGCCAAATATTTCAAAAATTCATGGACTAGTTTACACGGATTGACAAACGGACAGACAGGCGGATATGCCTAAACCATTTATACATATATGTATACTACTCCATAAGGTCTTTGACATTTCCTACTGTTCAGGGTATACAACTTCCGACAGGGTCAACAATGAAAACCAACAAAAACTCATAAACCGTATGCCAACCTTTAATTTTTTCCTTATTCATTGTCAATTATTTGCGGTTATATTCGATGAGAAGTATGCAAGGCAAAGTGCTAAAAAGCAAGGTACAAACGGAAAGCGACGGCAACACATGCTGCATGCCGCTAAATACTGTAACAGCGAGAAAAGTGAAATGAGGGAACATGCAATGGGAACATAAAAYTGCAACAGAATTGTTATCGCGCAAAATTAAATGGAAGCAAACTTGCAACAACAATGCGATGAAAAATAAAACAAGTTGGGAAAAAATATATCTACCTGAGTAATCAGTCGCACATACATTCGATGCATATTTGTTGCTACATACATTTAGCGGCRTATGCCGTCATTGATGTTTAGAAGCAGAAACAACAACAAAAAGACACTGAGCAGCATGGTACAATTGGAATGATTGTAAGGTCAATGCAGGAATGCAGACAGCACTTAGAAAGCGCATAAAAGAAGCCCTCACAAAGGATAACCAACTCGAGTCGACGACAAGCCRTAGTGGATACCAAACTGGATGGCAGCGACTGATGCACGAGCGCTTGCAACAAGGCGAGTAAGTAGTTTTTGTCGTCGATTGGAAGAATGCCTTGGCAAAACAGTTTATTTTCGGAGCAATAATTTCCAGGCCACTGCTGCTGCTACAGTCTCTTACGCTCTTACGGCGCACTTGGATCACACGCAGCTGATTTTGAAACTACGAAGTTAAAACGATTTATGGCGATGGCTGTTCTATCGACACACGCCTATCCAAYAGCGGCCATTGTATGCATGCTCGTGAGGCAGGCTTAATTGCAACAACAGCAACAATAATGTGCATCATATATATGACACTACAAATAGCAGGCAGCTGGATCTGTGCGGTGTGTGATGACTTCGACTTGGCGCACGTGAAACCCAACGGCTGTGGAGCAGATGTTGCCTGTTGGGCACGCCAATCAGYGGCACAGCGCAGGAAAACGCTTAAGCACGAGAGGGGAATCGATTGAATCGAACGCAAATACATACTTGTAAATAAGCAAACGGGCAAAGAGTAAACAAAAGGGCATAGTAGGGGTTGTGTTGGCGACTGGTGACCTTTTCGGAGCGCGCAGTCAAGTATTTATGACAGTTGTAAGTATGCAGCTAAACGCATAAGCCTGGCTGCAGCTGTTGCTTGCGTGCGCACATACKCAAGAGTAGTTTAGTTAGTAGTCCTGTGCACATTGCAGTGTTGCTTCAGCTAGCTTAAAGTGGCTGCCAGCTCTACATAGACATTTGTAAATATGTGTAAATGAACGTTATGTAGCTTATGTGGTATTATCTAATTTACGGGCAACTGTCTAATCTATCAAGTGTGTCATAGATTTTCTCTTAGTTAGTAGGCTACARAGAGCACTGTCCTGTTATACATAAAGGTATTGTATGTGCATATCAACGTCGCTTTGAAGTGACTTTGTGCATGCACTTAATATRCATTGGCGCTTTTGATGCATATATTCCGAGTAAATCACTTAGATTATGTAAGCGGGGGCAAGTAGATGCACATGTATCAAACATGCAGACATAACTGTGTGGKGTTGTGGCGTCTACAGTGTTTTTGAGTGAGTTATTATGAAATCTTAACAAAGCTTACTATTTGATCAACAGTGGCTTGCCATCAATCATAACTTAAACCTCTCTGTAAAATAAAATTAGTTCGCGCTTGTCCTGGATAGTAAGCTTTCAATCTACTAGCTTTCATGTCTACGATCGAATAGAGAGCAAAAGTTGGAGCCTCTCACCGAAAGTAGTCTTCTAACCCTATGACACCATAGTCAAACCTATTATGTTTGTGGAGATTTTATGAAAAGACCACACTTACAAGAAAGGTCGAGAGCGTTCAACGACCGGCATTTATCAGCATGTGTGATGCACTAAGGTCSAATCCAACTATGCCAATTGGCATWTAGTGCCCATAGATATCRYYGSAAAGTGCATGGCCGGGAAAGTTGCTATCCGACTCAGAGAATYTGTGTTTCCAAATGAWCACACRTTTGAACATTCGRAAATCTTCTCACGATTTGAATTTATACYGGATCTTTTGGATCATGGAGTCGCCAAAATAAACTCTGATGGCTCTTTCCCTGCTCATATACCTGTGAGRGAGCTGTAGATGGGGTAGAAGCCGTTGGAGGAGAGGGACAGCAGCTTCGTTACAGACATCTTGGGCGTATTTTGTCAGAAACTCTCTATCAACTTTAGTTTCTGACTGCTTAACTATTGTAGTATTTTTCAAGCCGAGGTTGCTGTCATCAAGATAGCGKTAGATCTACTGCTCACTCACCATGCATTTAAGGCTGCTTAGAAAGTATTCGACGWAATATCCGATGGGAGAAGCACAGGAAAAGGAATACTTCCACTCCGTAGGAAAGACCAGGTGAAGAAGGACCTGGMTTCACTTTGAGTTTCCATTTGACGCCACTTTGCGAAGAAGAAACGTCTGGTGCGCTGTTGATAACACGGTTATAATCGCATTAGTGGTGACTACGYCAGTTAATAAGAATAATCTAGTTATCAATGGCATCGAATTACTTTGTGATAAGACTAATAAGGGTGCCCGRCCACAGCTGAATCGCAGGTCACTATAAAGGTAATGAGCTGGCTAGGAAGGGTATCCCGACTGAGCAAATTTTTATTGACCACAAGGTTCTCTTAGCATTTCCTTATAATTCATTTTGACTGACATACAAATTCCAGTTTGGCAAGTGACTGAAACTCAAACACAGCGAGCAGAAAAGTGGCAATTCGAAGACAATCGATAATCTTTAATCACAGCTGTTTTGCCAGATGATAAGTTTACAACTGTTATGAAATGTTCAAGCCGAAATTTCTACATTCAATTCGAAACCCGGCACAACACAAAGATATGACGATAGGACAAAGTATGTCACTACGTACATATATATATGGATATACATATATAATATACATATATATATATGAGTATGTATGCAGTTGTGGTATGTACACCAATAAGAATGAGGGAAAATCCTTTGCAGCACTTGTGAATACTCTGCTCCTGAAACTACAAAACTACAAACGAAACAACACGACAAAATGCCAGCAAAGGATATAAAGAGCATAAAACGAAGTACGCCGTATAACAGGATCAATGCGCGCCACAACCAATAGAGCACTAACAACAAAGGCAGATGCATAAAAAAATAGAGCATACCAAACAATAAAAGGGAAAAGGAAAATATAAAAAAACACAACAGCCCTCTTCGGAAAACCTACAAAATTGTATAGACCAAGGGGAAAAGGCAGTAGAAAACAACAACACATAACGTACCTTCGTGCGATCTTTAGGTAGAAGAAGTTAGTATAAATCGAACCACACACTAAATATATACATATATATGTATGTATTCGTTGCACGAAACACGCAATGTCAACAACACAAACAATTTCGCCACTTAAATTAAGCCAGAGTCACAAAACACAGYAGTGCAACAACAACAGGCTTGGCTTGCCGTTTGCTGAGCAGCACAACGCGCCGCGGCGTTAGCACACGTGAAAATATCTCGCAGAACGCGTTTTGTATGCGCAAGCGCAGGCGCACCAGCAACGTAAGCAACAACAACAGCATAAGAACAATAAAGAGCAGCAAAAAAGTTTAGCAACAACAACGCATTCAAAACTCGTGGTATAGGCAAAATGTATTGCGAACATGCAATGAATTTCAAAAAGAAATATGTATATGTAAATGCAGCTCAGGCACCAGGCACCGCCAAATTACACACAAATATAATTGTATACATGTATGTGTAACTTTGTGTGTTTGCGTGGAGGTAAGCAAATAGAGGGGGATAGGGTGCATACATACATTTACMAATATATTTGCGCTGCTTACCTGTACATTCGGCGTCACACTCACTTGCTCACTCAATCACTAAGATATTCGCTCATCAAGCGACTAACTCACTACCGAATAAGTGCGAGCAATTTCAATGTTATGGTCTAAAACCCAGTTAACATTTTGCATGATTGTGAGTGTTTTATTAGTTCTCTTCGATTCGCTTAGCAGCGCAGAGTAGCGAATCGAACAAACTATAACAGATCTTCGAGTAAATAGGCAGCACCTTGCACAAACAAGTCTCGACCAAAAATCATGTATCTTCGTTGTTTTTTTTTTTAAATAATTTAATGAATTTCAAGTCTCAATTTTTCAAAATCGAAGAAATAAAATATTTGTGTCTCAATTTTTGAGAATAATTTATCATTATAACAACAAATCGTTATTAAAACTGGCTTAAAATATACAAACAAAAAATTTTGGTAGCACTTTCATGAGGTATGCACATACTCTCTTATTCAATTTCAATTATTAACCTACAATTTTTTGACAAGAGAACAGCACGGAAAGAGAACGCGCAGTAAAATGGCGAATCGTATGAAGTTTTTATTACCAAAAAATATGTTTTAAAGATGAATATACCACCAGGAGAGGTGCCGCTAGAAAGAAAAATTGCGGTAGTATATAGAATATAGTACGTGGAGAGTTCCTATTTTTTTTTAAGAAAAAAACACAAAAATTTCAAAGTTAATGGAGAATGTTTAGTATTATTCGAAAAAAGCATTCTTTGGCATTTATTTTTTGAAGATTRTCTCTTTCAAATGTTGGCCGCAACTACGTCTCAGATGGTTCGAGCTTTTCGTTTGGTAACCGGCAAATGACACGCATGACGTTTTGGTCCACATTCTGAATCGAAGCAGGATTGTCCGTCCATAGACTTTAGATTTTAAATATCCCCACAGGAAAAAGTCTAACGATGTGATATCACACGATCTTGGGGGCCTATCTAACGGCTGAAAATGTGAAATTATCTGCTCACCAAAATAAATCCATTAATTGATGAGATGTGTRGGAAATTGCGTCGTTTTTAATCAAATGCCGCCGAGATCACGAGCTTTAATTCAAGCATAAATTGACGGTTACSTTCTAACTTGCATTATTTTTAAACAAATATGAACCGATGGATGGACTATTCCAGCGGCTGAGTTTCTTGGAACTTTTCAAAAACGCATAAAGAGCAGCGATGTCACTTGGGAAGGTCGAGCGGCGTCAGTTCTTTCACATGTATTTACTTGATTTGATTTGATTGGTATTTACCATACTATTGGCTTATTTTTTACAGTCAATCGAGAAAGGAAAAATAATGCTCTGAAAATAAATGTGCCTGCAAAGCTCTGTGTCTGATAAATTTAAAAAAAAATCCGAAAATAATCAAGGAAGAAGAAACTTTTTTTCCAGCTATTTATATAACTCACAATTTCTGCTTGTATTTAGGGGGAATAGGCTTAATTCGTGTCAAACAATACCCCTTTTTGGACTTTTTTGTTTTTTTTTTAAATCTATTTTTAAAAACCAATGTTAGATTATAATAAGACATTTGAGAAGAATTTTGTTAATTTTTCATAGACAAATATTTAAAAAATACGACAATGGCAGCAATTATTCTGGAGTGTCTTGGAAAAAAGTTGCTTGCAGGGTCTTATAACTCGGTTTTAGAATTCAAAAAAGGTTTTTTCGAAATTAAAATTGTGTGGAGAAAATGTGGCTTTTTGCGAAAAAAATTAAACAACCCACTTCTATACTTAAATATATCTTCTTTGAACCAAGTTGTGAATAGGGAATTCAAGTTTTTAAGGCGTGAAATAAGGGTTTTAAATACTTTTTTCGCACASAATTGCATTTTTTGTATTCAAAGTGTTGCCAAGAAGTGAAAAATAGTGTGAAGGTGTATGCAGATGAGGCTGGTTCTTCGACTACCTCAGCCGTTACATATAGGATGTATAAGTATATGCTCCAATTAGTAGACATTAATGAAGTTGATAGATTTTCTGATAAAAATTTCCATTAATAGACATTAATGAAGTTGACAGATTTTCTGATAAATTTTTTTTTTTTTAATAATAATAGTTTGCTACAAATTTTCCTACTATAAATCTTGATTTTCCCCCACAGCAAATGTTTCTAAAGCAAATAGTAATTATTTGTACATGATTATTTCTTCAAACATTGCTCAAAAGCCAACTAGGCTACRATGTAAATATAAAAATAAAAGCAACAAAAACATAACAAACCAATATTTTTAACACAACTGCCAYRTATCGATGGTGAGTGTGAATTGCCTGCATGAATGACTAAACGSCGCGCTGACTCACTAACTCACTCAACGACTTATACGTCGCATAGTGCTGAGTGTTTAGACTGGCTTGCTGCCAGTCAGATGCTCATATACTTCAATATGTTTATATGTACACCAGCATGTAGTTAATATTGCTGCCGGCTGTGCGCTTATATTCGTCGTTGCTATAGGCCCAGGGGAACGAAGGAAGCCACAAGCATTGACTATGCATGGCTGACTTAGCTGGCGCGCACAAGTTGAACACAATCTGGCAAAGGCGCGCAGCCGCAGTTCTAAAGGAATACGCGCGCCGTAAAGTACTACGCGTAATGTGGCACGGATGAATGCGACTTAACATACCTAAATATATACATAATTAGAAGGAAAGGAATATTGTGTTCAATGAAGGTATTGTTTGATATGTGATAGATACAAAAATAAAAAATTGTATAATTTAGCAACTAATATTATTGTATGCAGTGCGAAAAAAATATATTACAACGCACACATGCATACACATATGCAAAAATTGTGTACCTTCCGCCGCATCCTTAATTGAAGCGACAAATGTGTGTAGCAGTTAGTGCAACAACAACAACAAATAAGCATAGTGAACTCGTGCGCTCATTTAGCCCTTCGCCGCAGCTGTTAAATTCGCTTTAAACGGTCACACATACATACATATGTACAGCTATAAGCTAACCGCGTCGCGTTTAGGGGATCGAGCACGCAAGTGAGTGTAGCGCATGCGCGAGTGCAAACCCAACGAGTAACTAAACTACCTTACAACAACACAAACAAAATCTACTCAAATACATATACTTTTGCGTAAATGTATATGTATGTATGTATATAACCCGACAATACAAAAGTAAGTAAAGGTATTGCAATAAGAAAATTAGGGGGCTCTTTCCTGCTGGAGGGGACTGGTGATAATAGCGGCAGCTGCTATTTTTTCGGTTACTTCAAAAAAATTAAATTTTATACACGTGTTTGTGTGCAAAAGTGCATATCAACGAAAATATTTACATGCTTACATCTATACATACATGTGTTGGCACGGCAGCTGCTTGAAATGAAATTGGATTTGCGGCTAAAAATAACCTACGCTATAACAGGAATACAATCTTATTTGCTATTTGAAGCCGACGAAAATAAAAATAATATGTGTAGTGAGAAAATATAAGCGTTTATTTATTACAAATTTTGCTCATAATAAACTGAAAGCCGCTTTTTGCATATCAAATTGCGTTGCATTGGTGAAGTTCGGTGAAAAAAATGTTTCATTTGGTGTACACAAGTGATACAAATGTCTCAGATGCATGAAAAAAATACATAAGTTTATATATATTGTAAAATTCCTCAAATGTACATATAAATGTTTAAAACCCACCCTAGTGTCTAAAAAATGCAAATCTAGCAAAATCAACAACCCTAAAGTTAACTAAAAGTATAATCAAAATCATTACAAAGCTAAATTGAGTGCAAAGATACCGCTATAAATATAAAAATCTATAAAATACCAACAAACAACAACACATATTCCATTACATAATTTTTTCGCAATAAAAAGTCCAAAATGGCCCACAGTCTACAAGGACAACAGTTGCGCAAGCCAACTGCCTACGTTGCCGGCATGAACTGTAGCCTTTACATAATTATGAGCACATTGACAATGTATCTAGCAGCACTGCAAGTGGCCACCGCATTGCCAGAGTATACACACTCGCATCAGCGGCATCATCGTCATCAGCAGCATGGCATTGGCGCAGCAAATTCCACAGCCGCAGGCAGCAGTACGAGCAGCAGYACCACCACCACCGATACCGCTGCCACCAATGTGTCGTCGTTGGGCATGCATCACACCAATTGGCGTCGCATCGAAATGATGGATGCCAATGGCCTGTACTGGCTGGAGTGGTGGCTRAAAGGCACCACCTCGAAGGAGATACACTTTCGTGCTACTGTCAATACACGTGGCTTCATTGGACTCGGTTTTGCGCGGAAGAATCCCCGTATGGCCAATGCTGATTTGGTGTTGCTGTGGGTCGATGATCGCACCGGCAAAGCCAATGCGCTGGTGAGTTATAAATACTTATGTGTAATTATGTGATTGAATATGCCAACATRCTAATATTAGGTTGTCAAAAAAGACTTGCGGTATTTTAATTGAATTTTCAAATGTTCATAAAATTTTGTTTGATGACTCATGCCCAGCTCTTGATCAATGCTACGGCTGCTACTACGCCGGTCTATCGTAGTAGTACTGTAAAATATGGATTATTTTTTCTTTATTTTGCTCCATGTTTGCGACGCCATAACTCACGAACGACTTAAAAGAAACGACAATCAATCAAACATGTGTTAGCACTTGCAATGAGCTTTCCAAAAAGGTATAGCATGACCCGATGCGACGAATAAAACTAGAACTACGCGCTCTCAGCGCCAACTAGCGAAAATACCGCAAGACTTTTTTGACAAACTAATATATGAGCATAATTTTGGTGACTGAATAAACTTATTTATAAGTATATATTACTATGAACAGAAGATTTCAAAATTTCATACATATAAATGCATATTTTTGGGGAACGGTAAACAAGATTGTCAAAAGAACTCTTCATTGTTGGGCTGTAAAAATATACTCAACGTTCATTCGTTCGGGTTGTTCTAAGATTTTTCCAGCTTCTTAACTTGATGTGTGGTTATAAAATATCSCGTTGACATCCTTCCATCTCGTTTGCATATCCTCATCCGTTTACGCCACTTTTCGTTGACCCGGTGTTGTCTTCGAACTCCTCGAGCGTTGCTGGTTGATKGACGTAAACCGTTGATTTCACACCTCCAGAGAATATAATCTACAGGCGTTAAATCACACGATCTTGGCGGTCATTTCTCGGAATTAACAAGTCGCCAAAGTTTGCACGCAATGTATACATATTTAGACATGGAATCCGAGGTGGAGCAACGTCTTATTGGAAATGTAAGTCTTCCGCGTCAATTTTATCAAAGTTCGCTATAAAAAGTCGGTCACCATCATATTATAGTGCACGCTACTGATGGTAACGGCATTTCCTGCCCCATTTCGAAAGAAATAAGGCCCGATACTGCTGCCATTACAGCGACTTTTTCAGTCCTCGAAACACTCTTCAGAAGCAGTGTTGGAATGGCCTTCGGTTCCTTCAGCGAATTTTACTTTATCTCTTCGATACACTGAAAACGGGTTGCACGAAGCGGAAGCTTCAGTTTGTGAAAAAGTAAATCTGGTGATTATTGTGGTATCTATGGCGTTTTTTGGCTTTAAATTCAGGGACAATCAGCGCTCGATGCGATGGTGCGTTATCATCGTGTAAAATGCATGAATTGTTCTTCCACAATTGCGGACGTTCTTGATGGATGTTTTTACTCATACACCTCGCTACAGCCAAATAGAATTATTTATTGACCGTCTGTTTTTCCGGAACAATTTCATGATGAACCAAAGCCACGAGTATCGAAAAAATTGAGCGGCTTTGGCGTGGGTTTTTTGGTTTCGACTCGTTTTCCCCCTGGTTTCCAATGATTGTTGACTTGTTTGTATCTCAAACTCATAAATTCATGTTTCWTGGGCAATTATAATGCTCTCTATGAATATGGGTTCGGACTTTGTRCGATCAAGCATGTCCAAAGAGAGCTGTTGACGGTATTATTTTTGAAAAAAAAAAATTATCTTTATCGGGAKGATTCGAGCAAGGACGCGTTTCCTACCCAAAATATCCACCAAAATCATTCGAACGGATTCGCGAGAGATGTCGAGCTCTTTTGCCATCTTTAACACTTTCGATTTTCAAGCACCATWTYCTTCATTGTTTTAATATTTTCATTAGTTGAAGAGTTCGAAGGTCGTCCAGAACGATCTTCAACGATMTCTCGACCGTCTTTGATGGCTTTGCACCACTCCTAGAYTTGTATTTTTAAAAGTTGAATCACCGGGAGCCTTTTCCAACATTAAAATTTAATAGAATTAAGAAAGTGAGAACATTTTATTAATTTTAAAAATTTTCACACGTAAACAACATACATACATGGATACATACTTTAGGCTTCTTTTTATAAAAACACCATTAAAATTTTTTCACACACCCTTGCAGCTACTTCAAATTCCCGTACTAATAAATAACACTTCAGAAGCTGGTATATAAATACATATGTATATACCCACATATACTTGTACCTAGAAACAACACTTTTAGGCATTCCTTTTGTCTCCTCACACAACAAAAAAAGATTTGTTCACAGTCACTGTGTTTTTGTTTGTTTTGTCAAATCAGATACTCTTATTACCAGCTACTCCCATTACGCTTCAGTTGTTTCCAACAATTGCCTCACTTCTCTCTGCTTATCGTTTGCGTAGCCTAATAGACGCTGAAATGCAAATTTTTGCTTAATTTTTAAGGGCTTCCATCCGCTGCGCTGTTAATGCAGTGGTTTATTGTTGTTTTTAGTTTGCACACAACAAACAATGTTTTATATTTTACTCTCCTGCCTTTTTATTGCACACTCATTTTACGGCGTTATTCGATATCAAATCGCTCCAAAATAGCGAGTCATAAAAAKTCCTGCGTCCAAACACGAGTGTATGCATGTATGTTGAAGTTTTGACGAAATTCGTTAATTTTCTCATTCAGTTCAACGTCAGTTTTATGTTGGCTTCCCTGTATTATTATATACGGGTGTATTTGTGTGTGACTTTATTTGATCTGTCTAGCGAAAATATTCAGAAACTGTGTCAAATTTAAGCGAAGCAAGTTATACCAGAGTGTAAAAAAAAACACAGTGGGAAATATTTTTACAGATTCTTGGTAGAATACTCTCATTTTTCACTAATAATTAATGGTTCTTATATGGCTTCTTAAACCTCGAAGTTGTTTAAGGTAGTGACTTATCTCAAAAAAACTTGTTTTCTATCAAGCTGCTTATATTTTAATCAAATCCCATTTGTGCTTGGTTCTTGGTACATAGAGTTTCGACATTTTTTGCGAATATTACGGCGACCGCAGAACTCCAAATCAAATACCAAGCTATTGTTGAAAGGTTACTCCTTAGTTATATATCTCGGATCTAACACAAAGTTTACCGCTTTTGCGCCGAATATTGAAATATTTTCTGTTTTCAACTTAAATCCCAAGCTACTTGTTTTAATATTGTTATGAAAATAGCTCCGAAGAACGCGCCATTCTTTGGTTTCTTCTGTATTCCAGTTGGCCCGGACAGGTCCATCTAAACGGCGGCAGTTTCGACAACAAAAGAGTCACAGTGAGCCAAATCGTACATAGTATGTTTGATATGTCAGGGTCTATTCTGGATAAGTAAGAGTTTAACCTGCTACAATATCCATAATRAAGCTGCGAAAGGGTCACTCCCACAACTCGAGCTCTTCGTCGGCAATGGGTGGTGGTTTGACTCCAAGTATGCCGTCAACTTAGAGGGAGTCAGTGGCGATGTTAATGGCTCTACTGTGAATGGCGGTCAATGGATGACTAGAGTTTRTTGCGTCCGAAGTTTGGTCGGTATATGGTTTTATATTGTGGACGTAGTTGAGGAAGGACCACTTGATGCATCTGGTTCCGYTGCAAACAGGTGACTGTAGGCATAATTTCTGCGAAAGTTGTTACAGTTGCAAAATMTTTCGTAATTTACTTCGCTCAATAAAATTAAAGTTTTTACAAAAGTACGGCTGGCTCTTAATGGCTAAGTAAGCTTGAGACTAAATTTTTTCGTGGCATTTCGATTTTTGATCTTATTGGACAACTAGATTCTAACTCCACATCCGAAGGGTAGTGATCATGTGCTTTTCTAAGCGCCATTCCACCATTGTCCTTTTTACTTTCTTCCTATAATTTAAACCTCAGATGGGTGATCCAAATGTTGTTTAAGACTTTATTGGTGACTTTTATTTACGAGGAATCGTAGAGAAATTTACAGGCATTAATTAAGTTACACTAAGTTAGTGGCGCTCGCTTGATAATCTTTAAAGAAGAATCAACCATTATAGCAGCCACCTTCAAAACTATATTATACTGCCTATCCGCAATGAAGACCAAACTTTGTTTTTTATAAATCTATACAAACCCACAGCCTATTATTTTTTACTCAAGTGAGAGCTCGCTTTACCCACTTGCATTTACACAGTATGCATATGTGTAAGTATGTGTGAATATCAATGTGAGAGAACTCAGGTGAATAAATTCGTGATTAGTGCAACTGGAGCTTCTATGAATAAGACCATGTTCGCTACTAATATTGTGTTAATATTATTTACATATGGTTATGTGTGTGTGTGTATGTGGCAAAGGTCTGCAAGATAAAAAGCACACTTTTAATTACAACATTTGTATGTGCAGAGGATATGGAAATGTGTGCGGATATGAGCACAGGAATATGAGTATTATTTAACAATGCTTGCGTGATACAAATATACACATAAATATATATGATGCAAAATTTATGAGTTTGTCAATACATACATATTTGAATAAATATGTGAGTGYCCTATAAGAACTTTTGTAGCTATACGTAAAAGTATCTAGGTTAATATGCTTTATAGATAGGCAAGCAAAAACGACTATATATTCGTATATTCGCATAACATATCAAAGCAACAAATTATTCCACAAAAGAGTCAAATTTTGTCATTCATTAGCTTTTGTTGAGATAGAAAGGCTAGCCACTTGCTAGAGAAATAATCTCATTTTACTTATGTATACACACGCAAATATGTATGTATATGTACTTATCTTGACAGTTCTATACTTGTAACTACTTGTATTTTACCTGCCTGCTTTGCTGATGCTCATATTSCCGCCGTCATACACGTACAATGACWCAACTTTGGCTTAATTAGCCGTGTCCTCTCGTTATTATCATTACCCATGGCAGGATAATATGTACAAACGTTTGACCATTTCTCAGCAATGTGCAAAGATGAGATGTGATAAAAGTTATGTACTACTACACACAAGCGGAAGACAGATAGCACAGTAATTAATTTTGCCAAAATTAGCAGGTAGACGAGAGGCTAGTAGAGGAAAATTACTAGTTSGTTGAGAAGTAAGTGTCATGTGATGTATAAATATACATGCAACGGCAATATTAATGCACGAATATTAATTATTTTGCTTGAATTTTCTGTTTTGTATAAAACTTTTTATTTATATCTGATTAAAGTCTGATTARGGTTGAAATAATTTTTTGGAAATATTGGTCGACCACTTTTTGCTATTTTTCCGCTAGARACATTATTCCAGAAATTTTCAAAACGGAAGCGGGCGAACCATTGTTGTGCTACACGAACTGATACATCTTCATCTCCATAAACTTCTTTCCTTTTTTATACAAAAATTTCAAAATAAAGCGAATTTCTACGTTATTTTCACTTATTTTTGAACAGCTGTAACTTTTTTTGAACTTCCCGAATTAAATTTTTTTTTTGGTTGAATGAAGCTTAAAATCTCGCTTTTCCAACACTATATGGTGTGACATAGTGCGATGGGTAAAACTGGAGGTACAGGCATACGACTGCAACGCCATCTATTTACAAAATACGAAACGATTTTTTTGACTAACCAATATATTAGCAAACAACTAAAGCACAGCATCAGAAAAAAATCCTATATATGCATACATATACATACCTATATATGCATATATACAGCACCCTATAAGTAATTATTTTATCACACTTTTTGCACTGCGAAAATTATCTAGTAAATGCGGTTATACGAGTATTAAATAACGCAACTCAATTAGCTAAAAGAAAAGTTCCCCTCGAGCTTTGCTCTATTCAACCACTTTATTAATTAACAGCGAATTGTATAAAATCGCAATTAGCACAATCTTGTATTGCCTTCAACTCATTCAATCTGTTCAAGTTTGTGCAACAATTAGTTTCGGATCTACTTTAATGAAAAAACTTTACTCTAAATAAACAGTTTAACTTTTTCAACAGAATGCAACCGATTGCGGTTGTGCGTAATGCCAAGAAGTGGGTTCATCAAACTGCTCGCAGTCTGCAGAGAGCGGGAGAGTGTAATTAGCGCTGTTAACTGAATGTTGTTGTATTGTGATGTGCACATTACCTTGAACTTTGACAGTGACATTGAACCAGTGACGATGGTCATTGCACAAGCACAAAAATAATAATGCGATTAGTTGTTGTTGCTGAAAGAATTTTGTTCATTTTCTTTTTAATATTGACATTTCGTTCTTAAATAATAATAGATTTTAGAATTTGCCATTTTTTGGAAAAATCATTAAAATATTCTATCACCATTTTGTTCGGTAATAATTGAACTAGTTATATACTAATGAGTTTCTCATTATTCAGCAGAATTTTACTCCTCCAAAATTCATGTGGACCGATTATGTTCTATAGTGAAATTTAAACTACTTTTCAAGGTAATATTTTATCATTAGGGGTTTCATGTTTATAAATCGCATTCAATCGCTAGTAAATGAACGCTATTTATTATAATTTAATCGTGTCACGATGAAATTATTTAGGACTTTGCCTACTCTAAACGCCTCCAAATATTAGGTTGTCAAATATTTCCCATCCGCTTTTTTGCTCTTTATTCAATGCTTTATAGAAAGTGTTCCATCTAGACGGCAACTTCATAATACCACTCTCCTTATTTACGAAGAACTTGGACAGCCACTTTTCACAAGCCTCTTTTGAGTTCAACTTTACACCAACAAGTACGTTCGAGTTTTTCAACGATCGGTCGACCATAGCGAGGTGCATCTTTCACTTCGAATTTTTCAGAATGAAAGAGAGTGAAGCATTGTTGTGCTACACGAACTGATACAAATTTCATTGGTGGCTTGAGTATATATGCATGTATGTATATAGTGTATAAATTCATACAAACATTTTAGTTATTAGTTTGCAGCATTCCACCACAATTTTGATTGCATTCTCAATTTCGCCTTGAACGAAACTCTCACTCTCAATTTTGCCATCAACGGCAAACAACAACTTTTTCACCAATTTTGTTTTTTTGCTAAGCATCAACAAATATACAAACATAAAGCCCACTTTGTACGCTACACTTTGAGTTGAAAAATGCTTCACTCTYACATTTTTACCACAACTGCAGACCAGAAGTATGACGAGTGGGCGTGTACGGGCAATTTTTTAAATTAAGTGTTGCCAGAATATATAGTAAGCACAGTGCAACTATAAAAAGGCAAAGAAAGGGGGGGTAAAAAACAGGAAGGCAATTTAAAACACGGGCACAAAACACCAAAGACCTTCACTCTACAACCCAAATAAAGTCGGAGCAATCGTAAGTTAATCGCGATTTTTGTATACTTGTTTTTTTTTTGTTGTTTTTGTGTGACTTTAATTGAGGTGGCGGCAATTTTCTGATCAGGCCGGGAGGCGGTTTCTGTCAAATCACTGTACGCTACTGTTTAAGTGCGCTGCGTGGTTTGATTTAAGCATTTAAGCATATGTGTGGAAAATTAACATGTTTATACTGATTTATGTGGATAGTGAAATGTGTATTATCATGGGTTTATACATATATGCCTTTAGCAGGCCAACATCTTCACCACTTACGACTTCTACCACGTTTCTTTTGCTTGCTGATTTCGCTTTCTTTCAACTCTTTTCAAATTTCTATTTTAGCAATCAATGAATTCATTTCGATATGTTCGAGATATATCGTAGGAGTGTTGCTTTATTTTACTAATGAATAGAGTATTACTTATTCATTGTATATTTCTGTTTAAGCACAATATGAGAGTGTCTCAGGCATGGCTTTGTTGGACATGCAAATTAATTCAAGTATATTAACATAATATTATATAACAAAAAAAACGGCAATACCTTTTACTATGCAAGCGAGAAAAGCGAGTTTGATTTTGATTGGTCAGTTTATATGTAGCTATATGCTATAGTTGTCCGATCTAAAACTTTTTTTCAAAGATTATAGCGTACCCTTAAACACTAGTCTCGGCTAAATTTTATGAAGTTACTTTATCAAATAAAAAGTTCTCCTTACAGGAACTAGAGTACTATAAGTCAGTTTGTATGGCAGATATCAGCGGTACCTACAAATAAGCAGCTTTCTTGGAAAGAAAAAGAGGTGCTATTTAAATCTATATACCAAAAATGTAGATACTAGTTCAGGTATATACCTGTCTCTTATACACATCTAGATGTGTATAAGAGACAGACTACTAAAATTCTAGTTGCAGCAAAAAAATTCAAAAATATTTTTTTTTCGAAATTAATTTTTACAATGAATTTACAACAAAAGTTTGTTAATGAATTTCATCTACAATTCTTGGTTTTTTTAATATTTGATTTTATATGTAGGATATCAAACACCACGAATTTATCAAGCTGCCCTCCTACCAATCATGCATTACGACTGGCAAATATTTTTTTGTAAGGGGAAATTTAATAACGTGTGGAATATATAAAATTGCTTGCCCAACCCCAAGCTTCACAAAGAAATTTGCATATCACAAAGCAAAAAAGGATGTAACACAAACAAGAAAAAGGACAATTGCGCTCGCTTACAAAAGGAGAACAAACCTACGCAGAAAATAAAATAGACATTATTGAATTAATTTTAATATTGTTTGTGTTTTTTTAAGTAAAGTGAGCATCCTTGCGGATTTGTGAGGTTATTTGGTAAGAAAAAGGTAGAGGYAACTAATAATATGGCCACTGGCGCCTAGCTTTTCACTTTAGTTTTCAAATCATTGTGAGATTTTAAATGGTTTCTGGGAAAATAGAGGTTCATGTTGTGGGAAAAAKAGTACTAAACTATATACTATCAGCAGTAAGAATTATATGCGAAAACAAGCGATATACTACAAGGAGCATAATATCTGCTTCAGTTAATATTGAACTGGGTATTGTACTTCAGATGGCAAAAAAGCTTTAACTTCTGCATTTGATTTCTTAAATAATTGAAATTTTTAAGGCATATTATTTGAATGTTTAAATTTACGATGGAATACGATTACTATACAACCAGACCATATGCTTAGGTTGATGACCTAAATAGTTCAACGATATCAACAGCATTCRTCATATATTAGTAGCTTCCTCTTCGTTGGTTTTCTTTAAAATTTTTCACGAAAATACATATAAGAGTATATTAAATCCAACGATTACAACTCCTTTATATTCAAAGCCACTCGATGAAGAAATGTCATTTATAAACCTAACCCAACAATACACGCTTCCTTAATGCACATTATGAAGTACTATATTAACTAATGTAAAATACGAACACACGTGCGCATTGACACACACTTATACACCCACATATTTAGAGCTTTCGTTGACGTGAAACATGTGTCAGAAGCATGGAAATTGGAATGTGACAAATTGTCTACAATTTCAAGCCATAATTGAATAAATTGATGCTGATCGGAAGCAAAGCACCAATTGTTTTGACCCCAAAAACATACTTTACTAAACACAAACACCATTAAGGCCAGAGGTTGTTGCTTTGGTTACGGAGTGGAAAAAATGCATGCAAAAAGTATTAGCAAACATAGCAAAATAGAACATACCAAAAAGGCATGAATAGAATAAAAAAATAAAGCATTGTTGGTGTGTCAGTGGCCAACGAATTTAAACGGAATGTGTTGTAAAACCTAGGAAAGAAATTATCATAAATACACAAAACCCACGTGACGTTTTTGGGTAGCATACTTCGCGATTTTCATGCCTTCCTGCGGTTATTTGGATACACATACTCATACATACATAAAAATAATGGAACACAAGATTTTCTTTATACTATAAATTATATTTTAGGGGTGTATTAAGCTAAAAAGTTTTTGAAAATATTTGTTTCTTAAAATGGTACTTTCTAACAACTTTTTAAGGTGTCAAAATTGAGTTTAGAGTTCTATGTAATAAAAAAAAGCACTTGAACGCACTCTGAGAGTAATGATTTCACGCTTCAATATGGTTGTATGACACACACYCCTTTAACAGAAATGTATAGCTTTTATTACTGTGAATATTATGTAAATACCTAAGCTTATTTAGAAAATAGCTTAAGTCGAAATAAGCGCTATGTACCATATATAGGTTACTATATAGGTTATGAATAGAATGATATGGAGATATACGACTTCTATTGATAAATACGAAAATACTTTTTCGACTACCCATTATTATACCTTAAACTACTACAAAAATAAAAGCTTACACAGAAATCTTATTTTCGAAATGACAGCACTTATTTGAGTTTTTTTCTTCCTGCATGATAACCAAATTTCCTTACCTATTCCCTTATTTAACTTAAGTTGAAACTACGTTAAGCCAAATGGAAATAACTAGACTCACTTACAAGMCCTAACTTACCACATATTTAGCAAACTCAGCAGCAGCCGCTAAGATACGAAAGTGCTAAATGAGTCGAAAATGTTCTGAAATGAGAGAAATTATTTCTAAAAATTAGCATAGCAATTAGACGACGAGAAAAACTTTTAATTGCGACCATACCAAATCACATCAATCATATAAACTTGTAAAAAAAAAAACAACAAAAGCAAGGAAAAGAAAGAAAAATCGTTAACAGGGTTTGCGCCAGAGCTATAATACCCTACAAATTAAACAGTGAAGAACTTGGTTTTGGTCGATCGGTTTGTATAGCAACTAGATAATAATTTATCCCGAATTACATGACTATACCTCGTCAAATAAAAAAGTTTTTCATACAAGGACTTAATTTTGGTCGATCCGTTTGTATGGCATCTATATGCTTAAGTGATCCGTTATTGAAGATTCCAACAAATAAGCAACTTCTTGCGGTGAAAAACACGTTTCCATAATTTTAGAACGATATCTCAAAAACTGATGGACTAGTTTGCGTATGGAGTCATGTGTAGAAGTTCACGTWAGTGAGGAAAGTTCTCTGATCCCCATTCACTTGGGATTGGCCAGACACGATTTCCAGCAGCTCACAACTTTCGGTATTATATTACGTATCCTCTGAGCAGCCAAAGGACATCCGTTTGAAGGCGACCCAAAGGGAGAAGAAGAAACTGTCAGACTTAAAGACCTGGATAAATCAACTCAACTGATCTTTTATATATAAGTGTGCACATTTTAAATGGTCTTCAACAATTTCCTTCTTCTATTCAGACTTCCTGGCATGACTAAATCGACTCAGCCGATCTTTTATATATAAGAGCACACTTTTTAAAGTGTCTTCTACATTTTTCATCTTCTGTACGGGGTATAAAAAACGGAAGGAAAGTGAAAACCTGAAAACAAAACGAAATGCAAAGACATTTAGCCGGGGTTCTCCTTATGCTCTACTTCATTTTTTTTATATGCTCTTATGCTTAACACTCTCAGCAAATTCGTGGCTTTTACKGCATTATGTATGTATATACATAAAAATGTTAGTATACATTCTGTTCGTTTGTTTTAATGTGTCGCGTGCTACAAAATGACCAACAACATACTTCTACAAATTTTGCGAGTTTTTGCGGCGACCCAAAATGACCAAGTCAATGTAACGCTTAAGTGACATCTTGCGCTCAGTGAGACGTTTAAAAGTAAAATAATTTTTAGGGACCGCAAAAAGTTATAGTTATACATTTATGCTTACATAAAAGTGAAAAATTAGGACGCGTTGAAAGAGGCGACAAGACTAATGACTAGTTCTCACCAGCCACTTTTTATATGAAAACATTTATGGCGTTTAAAGTAAGTGTAAAAGAAATTTGCTGGAAACCAACCGCTAACACAAGTCTGCCATTAAATAAATTGTWTCAATTTAACAACTTAATTGTCGCAATTTAGCTTCGACCACGTAATTAATTTTCAGGCAAACTATTTAAGCAAATATTCGGCAGTATTTTTTTTTTAATTCTTTAGTATTTAACATTAAAAAACGAATTTAAACAAACATAAAATTTCAATAAATACTTGAAAAATTTTTTTGAAATAAACGTAATCCCTAAATGCAGCATACAAAAACCAAAAAAAATTATAATAAAAATAATGATAATAATAAAGCAACCCATCTCCTTAAGTCTTAATCAGCACCTCGCTTCTTTTCATTTCTTGGTTATTCAACTTCTCACTCCTTTGAACAAATGCGGTAAATAAAACTTTCCAACAGCAAATTGAAGCAGTTGTCCTCATTTATCAAAAAAGGGCTTTACTTACTTATACTTCACACTTGACTTATTAAATACCAGTTGAGAGCACAGGACTCTATTGAATAAGTTTATTCAAAAGTTTTTCATAAAGTTTGTTTTTCTTCCGCTTGACTTATGGTGTTCTTGCGGTCTTTTGATATTTTAAGTTTTCAAAACTTTTCATTTGCATTTATATCCTAAAGGACGGGGGAGAAGGGCTCAAGATATAACCTTTTTGCGACAGTCGCGCGCGAAATGATCGATTATTATCATAAATACCTTTAGGCTGATGGTCAATGAAAGTTAAATGAGCAAAAATATACATTATGTATGACAACTTGAGTATATACGTATATTAAGGTGGGTAAAAACACCAAATTTATTTTTTCCTTTTCGTACTTTGTAAAATTTATTGATAGCTAGCRTTTTTTAAAGCAGAAAGTTACTTATAAGTGTAGGAGTTTTACAATTTAAAATGATTGTTTGTCG
>NW_017535319.1:291222-314616 GCF_001853355.1 Bactrocera latifrons
CATTGGGTAGTCGATAAAGTCTTTTCGTATATTGTTAATATATGTTGTTACAGTCGTATATATCGTAGAAAAAAGAGTTTGATTAGAAGTACGAAAATACTTTTTCGACTACACTATATATAAAAATGTATTCCTAAATTCATAAATATTATCCTGCTCTTAGCATGTGACACTAAGTGTGTCTCTCAAATATGAATAACTGAAACATTAAATTTAAAATTGTCTCTTACGAATGTAAGCTTTAAGTATACAAGCATACATATGTAGATCATCACGTGCGCGGTAAAAAATTAAAAATTAAAAAATCATCCTGGTTGCTTTTTATGACAACATTTCACTTAATTTGCATTTTTTAAGTCATAGTGAAGCCAAGCCACTCGAATACTTTTCCCACGGACACGCCTACAAAGCACATCCTTTGTTGTACCTATTTATGTAAATATGTCTTTAAACGCTCTTTTCTTCTTATTATATACTTATTATATTTTTAGAAATTTTTATTTTGTTTACATTTTTCTTCGCTGGCAAAAAGACACATAATTGAATGTTTACATTGTTTCATTCTTTATTGCATCTTTTTGCACAACTCCTGAGGTACTAATATAAAATCACTGCTTTTCTCAAATTTAAATTCATTGCTTCAAAGAGCTGATGAGTAACGAGTTATTTGATGGTTTTTAGATATTTGAGGGATTTCATATTTGCTCTTGCTTTGCGAGTCTAAAGTATTATAGCTATGGTACGACCGAAGTTAACATTTTTTCTTCTTTTCATTCAAGTACTCCTCGGTAAGCATGAATGTGCATTCACATATTATATTTTACCGAAAATAAAATTTACGCTCCTTTACAGAATACTAATTTGTCTCGTCTGTGCAAAATAAAGCCCCGCATATGTGAACGATATATATCTACATAAAAGAACACATATCATTTGGAATAAAATACATTAATAGTGCTTCACAGCTTGTAGACATAAACAATAAACATTCGAATACAAATGTACATTTGATGACAACACAAACTAAATTACAAAAATTCCAAATTTTTTAACAAAGCAAATGACTTCACAAACAAACGTGGTTAGGATGATAATATCGAAACATCGGAATGCCCAGATATTTTAACTCAAAAAAGATAGAGAATATGCTTATATATGTATTTGAATGTAAACCGACAAAAAGAGAACACCCTTAAATTCAAACGGTCCTCATTTACAATTTACATTTACAAAGAAGTTCCTTAATACTTGAGGTACTGTTACCAGCAGAAGAAGCTATGGTTTGTTCACGACCAACTTTTCCGAGTGATCTATATATCTTTATATATATAAAAAGTACGTTGTTTGTTCGCGACGGATTCTTAAACTACTGAACCGATTTTAAGAAGATTTAGCACACTTTGTCCAGTTCAAACCAACTTAGAAGATAGAATGGTAAAAAAAATTCACAAATAATTTCTGTTAAGCAGACGTCTCCATTAACCATGCAAATTGTTGAAGTTTATTAAGTACAATATATTAAGCGGACAACTTTAAATTCGTTAGTTTTCCCAACGATATTTATATGTATGAACATATTCAAAATTAAACCTTACGTACAATTCCTTGGATTCTTATACCGACAAAATCGTTTTCGCCTTTATTCGTAAATAAAATTTTTACTGTATTGAATAGTTTATAATATAAATAATGGTGTAAAGTGTACATATACCACAGCAACGCGTGGCTGGATCCCCTAGTACTCTTAAAAATAATCACTCAGAATATGTTTGAAATAAATAAGATCCTCCTAAAGATCAAATTAGCGAGTCCGTAATGACCTTATTCGTCAAAAGTTCCTGCGATCTCCAGTGTAAACATATGTATTTAGGTCTGTTTTCTCAATGTCTGATTAACAGCCATATGTGAGTTAAGTTCTGGTTAACTTAACCAATATTTCTTCTTTCGGTAAATAACCTTTTCTTTAAGCAGAACTTAACTGCCAAATGGCTCCTAACCTTGATTAACCTTGATTAACTTCAGCTTCAATTATTCATGATCTTTCCCGTCAAAAGTTTCTGCGATCTCTAGTGTTCTTGTAAACATATAGACTTAAATTTCAAAATCGATCTATTGGAGGTATAGACTTACGTAGTTCACTTGATATCATTTAGTTAAGCCCATTACTTCCACATACATATTTGAGGTACCAAGAAGCAGCACCCAATGGAAGCTATAAACTTAATCCAGTTTCTATTTATATTTAGGTGGCTCAAAGCTGCAGCCTTCTGCCGACTGTGTGTTGGATGAGAAGTTCCATCATGAAAAAATTAATCACTTTTTTTCGACTGTAACTTATGGCTTGGCACGATTTATACATTATATATAGGCAATATAGGCAGCAAAATATTTCACCTAATTTATAATTCCAGTGCAAAGCGCCATTAGGACATATATTTACACATGTAGGCACATACTAACATATACAGAAATAAGTTTTTGCGGACATTGATACCAGTAGAATCACAATTCAAAGGCGCACAATAAAAGCATAATTCAAGTTGTCGCCTCATATGTCAACGACTTACCAGTCACCACAGCTGGCGCACAGCAAACCAACCAGACGTATGCTCGAACTCGTATAATGAGAGTGTACAAATAATACATGTGAATGAGCACATAAGCAATCACATCTACAGTGGAGTATGAGTAGTTTCTCATAATGTGATCGGTTGCAACGAAACACTGAGACATTGAATTGATTTGTTTTTGGTCTTGTTTCTCATTGTTCACTAAACGCCTGTCGTCTGCCAGCTGGAATGACATTTATTTTGCCCCTAAAGCAACGCGGCGCCATACTTTTAATCATTCGCAGCGCACACGAGTGATTTGCAAGAGACAGCAGCTGAATGTGATAGGCACACCAGAAATCACCTGAGAAGCCACAAACAAACAAAAGTACAGAAAGGTGAGGATTTAAAATATATTTGTTCTGGAAAATTTGTGGATATAGTTAAATTGTACATGGAGCTTGTTAGTTAATGAACCCATGTTCTTTGATGGAGTGTTGTCTCAAGTTGTTGAAATATTGAATATTTAAATTGAGTAATGTGTAAATTTTTCTGGATAAACCCTTATGAAAAATTCGTTTAGGATACGATCTAATATGCAGGGTGAGTTCGGAAAGTAATAGAACTGAGTCGATTTAAAAAAATTTTATTGAACCAATAGTTACAATTCTTTAAAAACTTTCAAAATATGCTCCTTCTGCGTCGATGCAGCGCAACCAGCGCGATTTCCAAGCACTGAAGGCATCACGGAAGACATTCTACGGAATAACCTTGAGCTAGCTATTCACAAGAGATATGATTTGAGCCGGGGTGTTGTAATAGTGTAACTTCCAATTGGCTGCGATGTCTTGTCGAATCCGATTGACCCTTCGTTTGAGTCTTTTAAGGACTTCCACGTAAAACTTGGCGTTGACAGTTTGTCCAAGAGGTACCAATTCATGGTGGACGGTGCCTTTGATGTCAAAAAAGACTTAAAAGTCAAATACCAAACACAACAATATCCAAATTTTCTACACCACAGCGTACTAACGACCAAAGTTTCGATTGGAGAACTATTACTAAAAATAATGTCAGTGATTTTTCTAATGGCATAACAAAATGTTACGTAATCAACGCACTTTCCCCAACCCATGTCCTTTAGGCGATTCTCCTTAAAATTTGACAAAGTACACCTTTATGGCTTAGTTTGTTTTATAGCCAACGTTAAATGCTTCCTTAAAACAAACCAGAAAACAAAAACGAAACACTCTGCTTCGTGTCAACTAAACGCTCCGTCGTCAGTATGTTTTAGTCCTTGGCAAATCGCTACACTTTATGCAAGTATTAAAATTTTCCTACACAACCCGCCTGCAGTCAGAATTTATTACCACAGACACCTTATTTAGTTCACTCAGGAGCCGTTGAACACACAACGGCAAGAGCAAGTATATAACTACACATGTTCGTGTGTGTGGGTAGGTAGGTAGCAATATTTTAGCACAGACACAATGTTTACCATTAAATAAAGTGGCGCGAGCATCACACCTGGAAACGGGCTTGTGAAGGGGTTGCTACTTCTGACATTGTAGCTATTATTTAAAATTATTGTATTTGCTTAGTTGTTAGCAGCAAATACATGGGAAATATTTGAACGTAAAAACCATTAATACTGACGGGTTTAATGGCACAACAATTAATTTCTTTTACATTTAAATTTCGTTTAAATGATTAATGCTTTAAAGGTGTTGACCTTTAAGTGCAATAGTAAATAGTATAAGAAAAACGGTCTCTAACACAATGCTTAAACCACCTATAGTTTTTCAGTCTGATATTTGCCTAAAATAATACCACAACTTACAGTATTGGTAAGTTATCACTGTATTTTTAAAGGAAGAAACTAATTTTTTCGAACTTGTTGAGACAATACAAATTTTGAACCAGCAACATTTTAATACTCCAGCAACATGTTGCTACAGAGGATAACACCTAACTGTTGAATGTATCAGCTAAAACTAAGCGAGATACGTATTGGGTTATATATACATATATAAATTATCAGGATGACAAGAAAAGTTGAAATTTGGTTGACCGGTTGACTGACTGTCTGTCCATCCGTACGTGTAAGCTGTAACTTGAGTAAAAGTTAAGGTATCTTGAAGCTTGGTACTAATATTCCTTAAGGCGGAATTCGTAGAAGGGCGTAATCGGGCAAGTGTCACGTCCACAAAATGCCATTAACCAAAAAACTATAAAATGCCTTAACTAAACACCAAAATAAGTTATAGAACTCTTATTTGGCATAGGAAATTGCAGTGGCAAGAAGCACATGCGGGTTAAAAATTTTGATATTCTTCTTACTTTTTATATTACAGAGCGAAAAGTAATAAAGAAATAGAACTACAACTATGCCTAGTTCCCATATAGCGCATTTTTAAATTCCACTTGATTCTTTCACTTTTCTGTACACAAAGCAGGAAGAAATTGATACAACGGGTTAAAATTTGCATTAATAATTCCTTTAATGTAGGCCACCTTATGACCAAAAACTGTGCAAATTCAACAAAAATTTTTCAAGCCCCCAAATATCAGAAATGTGAGCTCCAGTATCTATAGTTCACTTTTGACCGAAAGTATCGGTGAGTTTATGGGATATAAATATTAAACTTTGAGAAAATTTTCTCCTGATAATAATACCTCTGTGTATTAAAATGTGTTGAGTCGGGTCAATACTTTCTTGAGCACCCATACACCCAATATACAGATTTTCGAACTTCCGGATGACTTTATACCGCATATACATACATATATATATTTATAAAATGAAAGAACGTGTTTTACTTAAAACAGTGTATCTATGTGCCTAAAATTGGGTGAAAACTTGAGCTAGCCTCTATATAACTAATATCAAAATTTTCGAAATTCTAAATTTTCGAAATTCAAATCTTTCGAAATTCAGAATTTTCGAAATTCAAAATTTTCGAAGTTTAAAACTTTTGTACATCTGTCTGACTTTACTCCATATGATTGCAGATTGTATGTGAGGTACCTTAATAAATCTCAGGAACATTTTTTAGTATATGGCATGTTAATAATTAATAGACAAAATCGGGTCGATACTCCAACCAACTCCTATAGTATACTTCATATAATGTTTTTTTTACACCTTATGGTGTACCCCGCGGTTTGATTCCTGCAAGTTGCAAGAGTATAAAATGTTCGGGTGCACGCGAACTTAGGACTTCCTTACTTTTTTTTATTAATTTTATTTTATATATATATATATATATATTTTCCTGCAGTTCCTAGGTGGAACATAGGGTTTCAATAAACAAATTATAATTCATTTCATTTTATTTTAATTTATAATATTTTATTTAAATTTATTTTATATTATTTTATTTCAGTTTATTCCATTTTTATTATATTTTATTTTTTATTTATTTTGCTTTTCATTATTTTTCATATATTTTTTTTTCATTTATTTAGGACTGTCATGGCTCTGCAAAGCATCCCAACGCAGCCCCGATTCAAGACGATACGCAAAACTACAATGTGATTGATGGTGGGCAAAACGGAACACATACATGGCTGGAGTTCTCACGTAAATTGGAGACTTGCGATCCCTACGATTTGCCATTAGGGGTGAGTAGTCAATAGAAATATTAACAAAATCAAAAAAAAAAAATTAGAAAATTATGAAAAACATATTCTCGAATAATAACCAAAATCATCGTAAAAAATATATATATATAATGCAGTTTTGAGACATGTTAAGCCAATAAACCATGTAGAAGAAATTAAGTGAGAAATAAATTTTATTTATTTTATAAAAAACAATATTCGTTACATAATATTATAAAAACATAAATAATTGATTTTCACAAATTTTAAAATGACAATAAAATCTAATTTATTAGTTATTGATTCAGTTCTGCACAAAAACATTTTTTTTTTTTAGTTTTGAGAAAAAATTAACACAAAAGAGCTGAAAATAAATTAAGTAGTAACTTTAACACGCATGTTTGTCATTGATCTGATTGAAATCACTTGTAAAAATGTCGATACAAAATTTGAAGACAATATTAAATACAACTAAATAAATCGAAACAAATTAAAATAAAACAAATCTACGATTTTTAAAAACACATTAAGTAAAACATTTTAAAATCTTAGTATTTAGAGAACAATATGTTAGGAATTATATATACTTTATATTGGTAAATTAAATAATTATTATTTTGGGATTTTTAAAGCAATACAATTTTAACGCATCCTATAAGCTGCGCCACTGCTAGATGCGCCTTGACTATTTTGCCTACCGTATACTTTATCACAGACCTCCACGCACTCGCTAATCTGAGCTGGAGTCATGCCTAGAAGCAAACAACGATAAGTGCAATAATGAGTAGATCAATACATGCATACATATATATTTTCTCAACTACCGTGTGCGGTGGTCAGTTCTTCCTCCGAGCTTGGAAAACGTCTAAAATAGTTGATGAGCGTTTGATTTCGACGCAGACAGGCCACACATAAGGCCGGTACTATGGAGGATTTATTGAAATCCGTATAGGAGCGAAATCGCAAGAGCAAACGCACAACATCCAAACTGCCGCAATAAGTGGCCAGCGTTAGCGCATTTTGGCCTGTAAAAGTGCAGCATTAATGTTTTACTAAATAATAGTGTCCACTACAGCTCAAGCACACACCTAAATAATTAATTGCTTTCAAATTCGCACCGCGTTTTAGCAGCAAATCCACATGATCACGTCGCCCCAAATAGCAGGCCTTCAAAAGTGGCGTATTGCCATAGATATCGGTCTCCTCCAGGTCGTATTGTTGTGGATTACTTTTATACTGAGCCAATAAGGCACGCAATACGGTTGTGCTGCTGTCTTCAACGGACTTTAAAACTGCGTGAAAAATTAAATTAATAGCTAGAAATAAATGTACGGAGATTTAATTATTATACGAACAACTCATTTTGAAACCAATCGGGCACTGGACTAAACATTCACTGAATACCGTTTTAATTGTTAATATTTTATAGCCGTTAGTTCAGAGTTGCAATTACAGTTCTAGCAAAAAATGTTGGTTTTGTGAACATTAAGTTGGACAAGAGTTTTTTGGAAATTTTTAGAAAGTTTTTATTTTGAAATTAAACCATATGGTATCACATGCATGATATTGTCAAAACCAGCTAGAAAGACTAGTCGTAGTAGAAATGTCTTTTTTCTTGCGTGTTGAGGGAATATTTCGTATGATAGGAATTTACTATTAGCCGGCGAGAGTATTGGGAAAAAATTTACTAACAAGGAAAAGTCAGGCAATCAACTTTCTTTATGGACAAGCGGTGGGAGAACAATATTATAAAATTCAGCTGAAAATTTAAAAAAATTAACGGAGATAATTGAAAGCTCTTACTTTTTTATCAATTTTTTAAAGCCTTTAATTCTATAATTGTTTTTTTTTTTTTTCAAAATTGTGAACGAAAAGAAACGGTTAATCTCAAGATATGTCACATATCAGATATATAACTGTTTTTTACAAAAATTTTTTTATTAATACTGTTTAAGAAATTTTCCAAGGCTTTTATTTGTATAAATGGTTTTTTTTTTTTTAAAACTCAGAAATGCAAGAAAACGAGTAACATTACATTTTAGTGATCTAAACATTTGTTACATACCGGATATATTAACGGTTATCATTAATAATTTTCCAAAGCAGCAAAATTGTATTAATTAATAGCTTGCCTTTTTTTCATTCCTTTTATTTATATTAAACTTATTTTTTACTTTCGAAAAGGTCGACACCGTCAAAGTGCTATGGACATTCGGCGAAACCGATCCTATTTATGGCGACTTAAAGGGCCATGGCAAGAATCGCGGCTACAAATCGCTCAACTTGCTCGATCCAATGTTTCGTAAGGAAGTTAACACTGACACACACAAATGGGATGTTACAGTGCAGAATGTAAGTAAACGAACTTGCTCAAACTAAAAATGATATTTTAATGGTTAAATAAAAATACTAAAATTAAAATTTGTTATTAAAAAAATTTATAAAATTCAAAAACTTGAAAATTTTAAGATTCATATTACACTATATATGAAGTATATGTTTATATTATAACAAAAAAAATACATAAAGTTTTTCGTAACATTCTTACACACTATGAATACTCCAGCCACTGAAATTGAAACTCAAAATAATCTTTTTGCTTAGGTCACAATTGAGCCCAGCATGGACACACTATACTGGTGCAAGATAATACGTGCGCCCACGCTAAGCGAGAAGCATCACATAATAGGTTATGAAGCATTATTATCACGTGAGAGGTGAGTTCAGACATTGTTTACCAAAGAAATATGCAGTTAGGTAAACAAATATGTAGCTAATAACATATGTTTGACGGACACAATTACAATAAAAAATATTTAGATTGGAGTATAAATAAGCAAACGAGATAAATTGTAGAAATAACTAAGAGCTTAAGTCGATTTTGGGCAGTTTCTAAGTGCTCACTATGTATTTTTGAAGGTTTTAATCATATTTTTTCACTTAAACATTTAACTTTTGGCAACTTACTACAATTTATTTAAGGTTTCAAGCTGTAGAGTATCGAAATATGCTGCAAAAAATTTTTTTTTTTTTAAAATTCATTTTTTTTTAATTTATCATTTTAAGTATAAGGCAATCAATTTCATTGTACAAACTCATTTTATTCACACGAATCAGTTTCATATGTGTACCATATTTATGCATACATACATACATAAGTGTATGCATAAATGTCAATCAATTGCAAACACACAACTGAGGACACAGCTTGCAATCGCACAGCAGGACATTTTATTACACAAACCAGTGACTACTTAAGTACATATTTTCTAAGCAATCCATGAGTAAAATATTGAATTTACAGCTGGAATCTTCCGCGAATGCTGTGCATATGTAAGTCCAGTTTACGGCTAACTAGTTGCAGGACTGATATCTAAGTAGATAGTAATACTTTAAAATGAATCAAATAAATATATTTAAAGCTTTTAATTATTAATATTTTGACATATAATATCGGCAATGAAATCACGAAAAAACATTAAACCATTTTCAAAACAAACTTTTCTAAGTTCCTTAAAACCACGCCATTTACGGTCCTTTAAAACTTACCACCGGTAAAAGTGGCAAATTCTTAAGAATTTATATTAATATACTAGCTCGCATTACCACAGCAAGTCACTCAACCTCTTTGTCAAGTGACAACCACAGACTGTGACTGGAAATGTCAAAATGAGTTTGAAATGGTTAACGTAAGGCTCATGTTTACATACACTTAAAATGACATAATTGGATAATAATTATGAAACCGTAACCTATTAATATAGTGGCTACAGAATCTCGGTTAGGACATAAATATGCTTCTACATATGAATTTATGATTTCTTCTTTTTCCCTGTCTGGCACCAATTGGAGATGCCAAGTGGAGCCAGATCCTTCTTCACCTAGTCTTTCCAACGGAATGGAGGTCTTCCTCTGCATCCCTAAGCAGGTACCGTGTCAAATACTCTTAGAATGATTTTATTCATTCGGACGACATGACCTAGGCTCTCTCTTAATACGCTGAACTATATCAATGCCACCGTATATCTCGTACAGCTCATCGTTCCAATGCACAAAGAATCTTCCGCAGAACCTTTCTCTCGAAAACTTGTAACGTCAACTCATCAGATGTTGTCATCGTCCATCCTCTTTACCATATAGCAGGACGGGAATAATGACTTATTTATCGAGAAAGGACTTTACTTCTCAATTGCCTACTCCGTACGAAGTAGTATCTGTTGGCAAGAGTTATTCTGTGTTGGATTTTGAGGCTGTCATTGTTTTTGTTATTAATACTGGTTCCAAGATGAACGAAATTAACTACGACTTCGAAGTTATGACTGTGAACAGTGATATGGGAGGCAAGTCGTGAGTGTGACGACTGTTTGTTTGACGGCAAGAGATATTTCGTATTGCCCTCGTTCACTGCCAGACCCATTTGCTACGTTTCCATATCCAGTCGGTAGAAAGCAGAACTAACAGCGCGGGTGTTGAGGCCAATCTATCTATCTAGTGGTCGGATAAGTGCGGTTCCGACAAATGAGAGTTTTCTTGGGAAGGAAAGGACGTGTGGAAAATTTCTGATCGATATATCTAATACTCTGAAATTCATGAGACTAATATTCTCACACTTGATTATCTCCTCTTTAAACCACGCTCTGCTTCTGATGAAGTTCTTTATTGCAAAAATTTTAATATGTATAACCAAAACGTCATTAAAAAGCCATGGATCTATACAAAACATTGCAATCACATAGATGATGCCTTATAGTCTCCTCTTTTCTACCCTGACAGCTTCAACAATGATAATTATATGATGTTCCTAGTCTACCAAATAGACAGCGTCCTTTTAGTACTACTACTAGAGTTCTTATGTCATTTATTTAGTATTTAATAGTTGTTGTTGTTGTTGTTGTTGTTGTAACGGCAGAATTCTGCCGAGTTGACAGTCCTTGGCCGGATAAAAATCCGGGACCGTTCCGGTTTAACAGTCGGGCTTGGCGGCCCACATTCTATTCATACCACTTATACCAGGGCTAGACTTGCCCGATCTTCAGTTAAATGTATAACATATTGTTCGAATAACCAGAGTCATATAAATTATCTTTTTTATACTCTAATTGCACGTTTTTCATATTACTATACTCCGGAACCCATTGTATCGTGAAATAGTATGTTAGATGCAATGAGAGATCAAGGTATTATTTCACTATCTTTGACGAAACCCTGGGAGATTTTAGTGATTTCTAAGTCGCTTGGGTGTCTGTAGGTATTTTAATATACCCTTTATTGTGAGCACGCTCTTCCTCAGAACAAGAAAACTTCTTTAGTTGCTGGGAACTGTACTGGTAACTGCAGCGCTTTCCTGGTCTGAGAGACGGAAGACGATTTTGGTACTTAACTTTGCGGAAAAAGCAGTTCTTACCATTCAAGTATCGGTAAATGTTTTTTGTTTGCGACCTTATCAACCTCGCCTTTTCCCACTCTTTTCTAGCAGGACGGCAATATCGAAGAGCGAATTTAAGTTCAATCTGGTAGCTGCTTTCATTACCGTAGCGTCTAAGTTTGTTTTCCATGAAAGGTTTCTGTCTAAAATTAGTCCCAACTAGCTTGCCTTATCTCCTATTTTTAGCCTGGTACCATTTAATTCACTTACAGGGTTATAGAAGATACTAATTATTATAAAAGCAGCTGCCATTTCAGCAATATTAAAGCATTCGGTACATAAATTTTATGCGCTTACGAAATTCCAGAATTTGAAGTCGCTTAAACGCCTAGAAGTATGCTATGTAATTTGAGAACACACATATTGCTAGTAAATTTTCGCTATCCACGCTTCACTTGTATTTGCATTCATTTAAATTTCAATTACAGCAACACCAATCAACCGCTTGTACACCATATGACACTCTTTGAATGCACGACCAAGTCATATCCCGGCTCGGATCCACACTCGTGGGAGGTGTGGGTGAAGAGCAGCGGCGCGGTATGCAACAGTAATTTATTGACGCCACATGATTGGGACTCATGCATAACACCAGTGGCGGTGTGGTCTATTGGCTCGACAGGTATGTACATATCTACATATTTTTATATACACACAACTGTACAAGCAAGTGTACATAACCCGCCATATTCATGCAAATTAATTTACATGCCAATGTTGCGAATTTTTTAAATTTATATGACACACTGTAAATTATTTGTTGACTTTAAAAAAATATTTACATTTCTTACGCCATTTCTTACGCACACCCATGTACACAGGACAATTTTTGCCACAGCATGTCGGCATACCAGTGGGCGGCAAACAAGGCGCTAAGTATTATATGCTCGAGATACACTATGACAATCCACACGCACAGCAAAGTAAGTTAATTTGGTATTTTAATGAAGTCGTATAAAATTGCACACTTCACCATCCGCCTTTACAGTGGTCGATCACTCGGGCTTTCGCATACATTACACGAGTCGTTTGCGACCGAACGACGCGGGCATTATGATTTCTGGCGTCTCCGTTTCGGATACACAGCTCATACCACCCGGTCAGAAGCTATACCGCAACATTGGCATCTGTGGGCCATCCTGCTCAAATGTGGTGAGTACCGAGATATTTATGCTACCACCAAAACAACAACAAGCAAAATCATAATTGTCTTCATTGAAACCGCAAATTATTGCTTAACAATTTATTATATACATATACAATATATCTCTGTCTTGACTGTGCGCGCGCAGATGTTTCCTGCTGACGGCATTAAAATCATCTCCGGCACATTGCATTCACATCATGCTGGCCGCAAAATGACGCTGCGTCACGTGCGCGATGGCAAGGAGCTGGAACGCATTATCGAGGATGACAACTATGATTATAACTTCCAGCAGGTGCGTCAGCTGGAACAAGAAGTCGTTGTATTACCAGGCGATTACATTATTACCGATTGCGCCTATGAGGTAAGTACCAGCATTGACACGCGCCTTAGCAAAGTGTGGCGGCACCACACTAGACAGGCAGACAAATTGCATAATTTATTAACGATTTTCTCGCATTTCACCACCAACTCAGACACTGAATCGCAAGCATCCGACCTTCGGTGGTTACTCAACCAAACAGGAAATGTGTCTGTCCTTTATCACCTACTATCCACGCATTGAGCTAGCTGGCTGCTACAGCATGACGCCGGTGCGTGAGTTTTTCGAAACATTTGGCGTTTATCAATTTTACTCGCTCAACATGACAGATGTGGAGAATTTATTCCTTTACAACGGGTGGGTGCTAGCACAGCGTATTAGTGTTAAAACATACATTTTTGCCACGCTTATTAAATTGAACGTAATTGTTGTTTATTTTTCTTTCATTCTTATTGCAGCAATGTCCTGGACTATATACCGAATACGATTTATGCCAAAACGAAAAAGAATCGCGTAAATATGACGGATGAAGAGCGACTATATGAAGAATCATTGCTAAGTGAGTTAAAGGAAGCAGATATAATATTTTATTCCAAAAATTTTTGAAATTCTTTAAAAAATCGAAATACAAGCATTAGAATATGAACATAGTGAAGCGACAGGCTTTATATCAAATTTTTTTGAAATTGTTTAAAGAGTATATAAACGTATTAGGATATTCACATTAGTGCGGTTAGTTTTTTTTTTTTTTTATAAAATCGCATATGCGGTACATTTGCCACAAATCATTCTGAACAACTTTGTCTGAAGGATTTTGGGTCTAAAATCGGTTTCGAAGCAGCGACTTTTAAGGCGAAATTTAAAAAATCTGAATAATCGGTTGTGTGGGAGATATGTGATATAGTTCTCAAATCTGCCCGATTCCCACAAATATTCAATAGAAGATCAAAATGCACCTACGTATTAAATTTGATTCGGAAAGCTCAAAAACTGAAGAAAAAATTTGTGTGATCCCTAAAACTTATATATAACTGAGTTGATTTTAAAAAACGTATTAAATGAATCGTTACAGTTCTTTAAAAACTTCCAATATAGGCTTTTCAAGTAAGGAAACAAAAAAGACCGCGGGACACATGTATTTCTTATGCAAAATCCATATAACGGTAAAAAAAATATTCCGTCTCCAGGCATTCAAAGTAGATTTTATTATTCAGTAAATAAAACTTTTACCTTTATTTTTAGTTATTTTTTTCTATTTTTCTCTCATAACCAAAAAAATATTTAATTTTACTATTTTTACAGACAAACTGATCATCTCCGATCCCGTCGAGTTCCATGATCGCACATTTTTATCACATTTGAAACAGTTACCTTGGTCTGAGCCGCTCTTTACGAAGCGCGTCGAGCAAACCATGATTACTGGCAAGCATATGACGTTCTGTAGGGTGTCCAATGAGTCGCTCTCAATAGTAAGTAACTGTAATATTTTAAAACATTTTTACAAGCAAATATATATCATAATTATTAAAACATGTTAGGCGATCTAAAAGATATATTATTACAACGCTATAACGAATCAGTTGCTAAACCTGAAGTTCCGAATTGCTACATATTTCTCTTATCAAGGCTAAGCGCCTCAAGTCAACTGCCCGGCAAGCTAGCCGTCTAACTCTGCTGATGATGGGGCCATAACCATACCATGGGCTGCGTCCCACACTGCAGGCTCAGTAAGCACTTGTCCAGCATGGTCATAGCCTCTTGCGCCAACTAACGGTTTCCGACATGGAACAGAGCGCTGAACCTTTGTGAACATGTGTGATATGGGAGAGAGCACAATAAACCATACCCCGCAGTGCATAGGCTCAATTATTTTCATAGATCTATCTTACAAATCATTGGTTTCGAGGAAATGAACTAAGTTCACGGCAATATAGTTTTTCCGTCAGCGATTTCGAGATAATTGCGACATTTTTTTTTTATCTACAAAGCAAATATGACCAATGTATAATATATAAATTCCTAGACAATAAAGAATGGTCAAATGATCTGAGGTTTTTATTAAAATAGTTAATGTCTTTTCTAGCGCATATTTAACTGCAGCGTCTTGCTTTTTAGGCTCTTAGTTAAGACATCATTGATCTCGGAGAAAATGTATGACTGAACAGTTATCCAAAAAGATGGTTATCTTCAATTCTGTAAAAAAGAAAATGATATTTTTTTTTTAATTTTTGAAAGCAGTTATCAACACCAGAGAATAATGTGCCGAAGAGGATATTTCCCTTAAAAAATGGGTAACTTTGAAACAGTTAGTATATAGTATACTAAATTTATGTATTTCAATCTTCGAAAAAAAGGTCTCAGCTAAAGAAAAGCTGTGGGCTCATATCCGGAAACCACAAAATTCAGAAATATTAAAATTAAAGTAAAAGAAAGGCTAAATTAAAGAACTTAGTAGGACAGGTACGTTTTTCTTTTCGGCCTGTATTAAAAGATCTAGAACAGATACTTGTTTATTTTCGGCTTAAGTTTAGGTTTGGAGGTTAATCATAAGAGGGCTCACACTTGAACAACTTAGAGTGGCGGCCTAAGACTAATAAAGAATTTTTTTTTTAATGAAAAGTCATAGGCATTACGAATCGTTAAAGCCAAATTTTCGCCTACAAGAAACAGCAAAAGACTGAAACCAATATCCTTTATCTGCTCATAAATCAAAATTTCATATAATTTCTTAAAAAGTAATTACCATTATTCAACTTTTATTTCTTACACAGCCGTCGGAGATTATACGCTATCCCAACTTTACAACATACGTGAAGGAACCCAGCATCTGTCCATTCCAAATGCTAATGGACAGCGCACCACTCAACAAGGGCACAGCGATAACGTTGCAAACCGCAACCGCAACGCTCTCGATCGTGGTGCTCATGCTGCTTAACTGCTATTTATGCTAGTTCATGATCATTATACAAATATATATATATAGTATATATATTTAATATATATGAAGATATATTACACAGTAGTATTATTTAGTATATCGGAGTTTCAAAACATATTTTATTTATTTATTTATTTTAATTTAGTATTATTAAATTACGCTATAAAAAAATAAATATCACAAAAATAAATATCATAAAAATAGCAGTAAATCTTATATACATATATATAATAATTTAAATAATAATTTAAAAAAAAAAATCTATTATATTAACAAAATCATTATACAACTCAACTAGTAACAGGTAGTCATATTTTCTAAGTAAAAAAACATAGTACTTAAAACAGGAGTCATACGTTATAACAGCATTACTGAAAACATTACGTATAAGTCCTACTCATAGTTTAATTAAAGTCACATATTATATAATTTTACAAAAACACTGACATTTAGCACTAGAAATCTCAATCCAAAGAATTAGTATTAAAAATTCAGTGGCAACCATGCATGTATGTAATATAACAATAGTACTTTAAGGAATCAATCAATAAAATTTAAGCTGAAAATAGAAATTAATAAAAAAAAAAAAAATCCAAATACTATATATTATTTGTTGATTAGTTGGTTGGTTCACCGGTACAAAAGAGCTCACATTTGAGATAATAGTTCTATAAAGCACTCAATGAAGCTCTGGTTAGCAAATCACCGAGCATTCCGACTTTCGAATACTAGTTAGAATGTACTTTGCACAAATTTTCACAGTGACTATACGAGTAAAAGATGATGGAGCCATGTGTAGAAGTTGACGAAAGTGAGGCATACTCTCTGAGCGCCATTCACTTAGGAGTGGCCTGAAACGATTCCTTTACATATGGCTTTTACTCATGACTTCCGGCATTAGACCAAATATCCTCTGGGTAGCCAAAAAAAAAAACATCCGTTTGAAGGCGAGCTAAAGTGAGAAGGCGAAACATTCCTCTCCAGGATTGTATGTCGTGTTTGGAACCCGTCACATAAAAAATACTACCAATGAAAAGATGAAAACAGCCTCGGATTAGAGACCCCCCTTCTGATGACGACACCTTCGAACGTGTTAAAGATTATGATTTAAGGGTAAGCACCTGGAATGTCCGATCCTTAAATAGGTAATGTGACGCTGCACAGCTGGTTGATGCCTTCATCAGAGTAAAGGCTGACATCACCGCCGTCCAAGAAATGCGATGGACGAGACAATGACTGAGGCGAGTAGGTCCTTGTGGCATTTACTACCCACGCACCGTCAGAAAAGAAGTACAATGTGTCTTACAGACTGCCCCCGCCACGGTGTCAAAATGGCTTGGCGACTTTAACGTAAGGATGGGCAAACTGCAATCATAATAGACAGCCGAACGATTTTCTACTCGACCTGCACTCCTGCTCTCTGAGAGCAGTCATCAGAAGATCGGTAGAAGAGAACAATGGCACAGATTTTCAAGCACCTTACGAACAGCTGCAAAAAAAAAGGCGAAAGAATAGCTAGTATGACGAGGAGTGCCGTGTCGCAGCGGAGAGAAAGCAGACTGCCTACCTCGGACGGTTACAATCCGCCACAACACGATGGAATAGTTACCGAGCATTGAAGAAGGAAGCGAGTCGCATTTGCAGAAAAAAAGAGAAACCAAACTACGTGAGTACAAAGAGCTTGACAAGCTCTGAAAGTATTCAACGCGCTTTGAGCCTATCACAAATTTGTTGAGATGGCTAATATCAGTTTCGGCTATGCTTCTGGTTTGCCGAATGTACGACTACCGAGATGTTGTAGCCGCAGTCTTGCAAAGGTTAAGCAATAGAGAAGAATGTTGGATGTTTCCAACTCACCCTCCTCCATATAATACAACACACTACGTAAACTGGGCTAGATTGCAAATCGGAAAACAGCCCGATCTAAGATGCCGGAATGTACCCGGATTTTGACCGGTGAAAAGCTGTTCTATATTTCAGTTGGTTGGGTAAAAAGGTCAAATCTGAGCCAGTATTTCTATTGAGCTTTCTAAAATGTTCAATAAAAATCTACAATTCCGAGCTCTAAGTCTGCTCTTGGTTGTTGGTACTACACAATGATATATAGGCAGGAAGTTATTGAAGAAATCAGTTGACTCTCTGTAGCTGATTTCTTCTGCCAGGGTGTAGAATACGAGAACATCTGCGTATCGAGTTGACTCTTTAGGTCCCTCAGAGGCGATGTAAGAGTCTTTAAAAATTGTTTTGCGTAAGAAATTCAATAAGAAGAACTTCCAGTGCACGATCCTATATCCTCTATATTTGAAGACTGCAATCTTGCCATCACGTACCAATCGTGTCCAGTTATTCCAAAGACCTTACACTGATCTTGATTGTATTTAAGTTTGATGGCGATTTCTCTGAAGTCACTCGGCTACTCCGTTCCTTACTTGTTTTCTTTTACTTTCACGAAATATTTGGGAAAAAAAGAACAGCTTTTTCGACTTAAGTTATTTTATTTGTATTTTATTCAAATGATTTGGTATTGTTATTTATTACAATCGTACACTGTACCCAGTTTCAACTTCGCAACTCACACATGCGCTTAGTATATATGTATGTAGGTATGTATTTCATTCCTTTTGTGGTTTACAATCAACAATTCGTCAACATTGGCGCATAACCTACATATTTGTGAACTTTTCAAGAATATTTCAAAATGTAAATGGAAATGAAGACTTGCTGTGTGGAAAAGACGCTATATACAAATGTTATCTAACGCATATAACTGCTAATTAGTGTTGTATTGTTAACAGAAAAATTATATTTTACGCAATTATAATATTACTATAAATTGAAGTTGGGGAAAGCTTTTTTGTATACAAAACTAAAACACAAAATTAACGTGCATATGCGAGTTTTGAAAATTTTTAAAATTTTGTAGTTGTTTTTGTTGTTTAACTAATTAGCTGCTACCATTTAGGCAACAGCATTTATGGGTAAACTAAATTAATAGCATCCATTCATGTACTTAGTTTTCTAGAAGGTGTTGCACACTTCGTTAGAATGTGTATATTTAGGTTTGGAACAAATTCAATACAGGTGTACACATAAAATTACTAAGCATAATTAATAATAATGATTAATATATAAATATATATTACTTTAAACCAAAATTCAATTCAAGCGCTTTAAGCCAAAGTAGTATTATAGTGCACTCCGGTAACATATAGCTATGAAATGATGGATGTTGCCACTACAACGACACGTCGTTTGACAATTTTTTGTATGTTTTATTGCACGCTATTTACATACAAACGTTACAGTTACAATGTGCTTTGTATGATTGATTTATGTGACTCGGCCACTGACACGCTCAAATTAAACTAAAAAAAAAAATAATAATAATAATAGTAATAATAATTAACATTGCATACAAATAAAAAGTTTTTAAGTTGTAAATATTGAAGCAAAGATAATCTTAGTTATAAGACAAAGATGGACAAATGCCACTAAAAGTTATATTTTTTTGCACAGGACACTGCACGACAATAAGCATTAACGTGGTAGAACCCAGCCAACTAACTGAACTAGCGTAAAATCATAGCCGGTTAGAAAAATTAGTTGGATTTTACAACGTTTATGCCGCTAAGAACAACAAGTATTTTGTTTTTTTATAAACTTAAGCAAACGCTAACAACAAAATGTCAAGCAAATGAAATGTTAAATAATGCACTTGGCACGCGCAAATTAGTAAGAATTTCAAGAAATTGTAAAAATCCAATTTATATTAAAACTGTGTGTGAATTTGTGTTGAATTATGGCGACGGAGAATATTATCTTCTCAGGTGTTGAAATTAAATGAAATACTGATAGCTAGCTGACTTTGCATGATTTTTAAAATGTTTCTGTAAATGTTTAGTTCTCCTTTTGTTTTTGTTTTGTTGATAGTTTGTTTTTGTTAGTGTTCATGTTTATAGTTGTAGTTTATGTTAGTGTGTACTTTAGTTGAATTTACTCAATAGTTATAATTTGCGGTGGTTTTGCTATGTTTGTTGTTGCTAACGTAGTCGCAGCTGTCAATGGTGCAGCCGGTAACGATGTTGCTGTTGTTGCCGTTGCGGCAATCGTTGTACTTGCTGCTGCTGCTGCTGCTGCTACTGTTGCTGTTGTTGTTGTTGTTGTTCTTTGCTCGTGTATCGACGTAATACCCGTTGTCGATTGGTTGTCGTTTGTTTTTTGCAGTGTCTGTGCGGCTAATTGTCACTTTGTCGTTGCCTGTGACTCACCAACACGTTGATAGCGCGGCTTGTTCCGTGTAAATGGCAAATACTTGTACTTAATCATATGCTGCAAAATGCAAAAAGATAAAACAATAACAATAACAATATGAATATTTATATGCATGCAAGTGATTAGTGTAAACCTACCTTAATTTGCCGCTTCATTGTTATGCAGAAGAGTGTAATGAAGTACATGACGAGTATAGGCCAGAAAACAGGCACATTGAAGAAGTCAAAGAATGTACATATCAGACCGATGATTGTACTTTTCGTGATCGACAGCCAAAATTTGAATTCCGGTAGACGTCGTATGAACGGCCGGAACTCTTCGTTACTGCGTGTTGGCAAATTGGGACCATCTTCTGAAAGAAACGCAAAACACAAAAAATTCGAGCAGTTTACTTAAGACAGATTTATTTCAGAAGAAATCTTATTATTTTACGGCTTTCCAAATATTTACACTTTTATTTTTATTATATTTTTCTTTGCAACCTGTTGTATCAATTTAAATATTATTGAATTATATCTTCAAAAAATAAAAATGTTTTAAGACTAACATATGACTTAGTAATGCATGCCAAAGCACGATGAAGCAACAAAAAAAATCAATAAGCTGTCACTTATGAAGAAAGTTCTTCGAAAATTACCATCCCCCTTATTAACTTATTGCATTCTTTTAAAGAAAAACTAACGTTGCAATGCTGTCAAACGACCGCAAGAACTATTACAATATTACAGTTACTGTAGTTCATGGTGTAAAAAATTGAAAAAATGTTTTAAATTGTTTCTATTAATTAACAATTGCACTTACCATCATTTTCGTATGGATCGAATTCCGGGTCGATTTTTGGTGTTAGAAATGCAATAAACAAATTTAAATGATATATTCCCAGCGCATAGCACACTATATACCAGCCTTGGTAGATGAAAATGCGTAGCAGGAAGAGCAATAAAATCACAATTGCACCCGCCCATCGCATTCTAGTATGCGGTGTCCAGCGATCCAGCGTCGATTGGTACATCTATACAAAAATTTATTATTAAAAAGTATTCAACAACTTTTTATTTGAAATTTACTTGTGACAGGCGTACGAAGAATAGCTTCACACCACCTCCAGACGAAGTACTTGTGTCCTCATCCATCATTGCTGTAGTTTTTTAACGTCTGCTACCAGTATCTGGCACAGGTGCTGTTAATAATTGTATTTCGATTATTGCCGTCACTTGATTAAGCTAACTTGTTTGTGCCAAACACTATAAACTTTTTTTGAAAATATGTGTAGATAAACTAAAATATAAAGATAAACCAAAAATTCAAGTAAAAGTGCACCAGATATCCAACGTCGGCCAGTCGTCGCGTTTGCACTTAAACAGCGCGTATTCACAAAAATGTAACCCCTTCGGCCCCTCGATCTGTAATTTATGCTCACGTTCTATTTCCTCATTTTCCTTAGTCTCGCCTTACACTTTCTTATACTGCCGCACAACCACCACTGCAAACGGAGCGCAACCCGTAAACCTCCTTGCACCCTATGCTTTTAAGTTCTTATTCGCTTTTTTTGATTAAGTGACGTTCGCCTGTAAATTTTTTTCACCCAACTCGTGTTTTAGCCAACACAATATGTAAAAGGAAATTTGTTGTAAAAGTTTAATTATTTAAAGAATTATTACATTCAACATGCGTTAACGTGAATTGATTTTATCACTGGCTTTAAAAAGCCATTGACGTGAAATTCAATTTAGAATTTCACAGTTTTATAAAATTTTTCCAAACTCACAATACACGTCACTAAATGGTTTGACAGTAGAACTTTCGCAGCGTTGCCAATCACTATTGCTCTTGTGTGTAGGGTTGACAGTCCAACACACACATTATTTACAATTATTGCAGGAAACTTTTTTAAGTTTAAAAATATAAATATATTTAGAAATAGAAAACAACTTAAAGATATTTGTTGTTAATGACATGTTCAATTTTAACTATACTAATTACTTTAAATTTAAAACTACAAGAATTTCTTGCCTGCCAATATGATCAAAGTTGGCAACGCGTCCTGTTGTTGCTTATCACTATCTAATTAGATTGCATGATAAAATAATTTGTATCAAGGCAGCAGCATAATAAAATTGTGTACGAGAATTAATTACTATATTGCATAACTGTACTTGAACCATTTAAAATATCCATAAAGGCACTCTATCATCCTTAGCTTATATTTTTAGGAAAAATAAATCCATGAAACCAAGAAGGATGTGGATGAAATGAATTATTTTAAAGATTTTTATTATTATAATATTTAAGTATTTAATATTGGAATAATAATAATTATATACATACTTTTAGATAAAACCGTTATTTCCATATCAACACAACCAGCACGATAAAAATTCACATTATTTTCCGTTCACCCTGTATATATTGAAATATAAAAAACAACTTATGTTACACTCTCTAAATCTCCCGCTTAATACACATTTTAGTTAGTTAGTTGAATTCAATTAATTAGAGTGGTTTAGTAACAAAAGCGGCTACTATAGTTGTTTATTATTATATACGCGCTCAAACGCCTATTGCAGCCGACATTTTAGCGCTTCAAATCACAGTCTAAATTAAAAACATGGTTCCTCCAGCGAATCAGAGTAATGCGGACACGATGATAGCCATAAAAAACCCCAGCCCGATAGACGAAAATAAGAATGTAACGCTTTCTAATGTGTCAAAACCAAAACCGTTACATGAAAAAGTATTCAAACAATCCGATTCGTATATGACGGAACTTTTAAAGGATGTGCACATACAAACCATATATAATATATTCTTAGTGGCGATGTTTTATCTAATAACATATACAATTTGCCAAGATTATTTCACCTATGGCAGGTGAGTCGCTAATAATTTGAAATAATTGAATTTAGTGTATGAAAAAAATGTGAGATTATCGCTAAACAGGAGATGGTTTTTACATTTTTCTAAAAGACAAAATTTTATAAAGTGATGACTAGTCGTAGCAAAGTATAAAAATTTAATAATTTTTTAATTTCTGAGAATACTCAGATATATACTGTATATAATAACATTTATGTATATATGTGAGTGTAAATACAACTATCATTTCATTAATTCTTGAAAAAATAAAAATTTAAAATCATATTT
>NW_017535319.1:315331-329063 GCF_001853355.1 Bactrocera latifrons
AAATTTTTTTAAATATATCATATTATGATTTTATCTATGCTCATATAATTACTTAGCAATCGAAGCTTTGCTTAGCAACTGCTCTTGCTTTCCATGGCCGACTTCGTTTGCGGCAAATACACGACCGGTGAATGTCACTTACGACTACATACAAAATGCTAGCAAGTTTGTAAATAATTAAAATATATAAAGAGTATCAGCCATTATGAGTTAGACTGCTGCCGCTACAAGAGCAAAACTTAAACATACTCACTGCTTTAAGGAGTTACATGGGTTTACGGGTTTCAAAAACCCAATATTTTTTATTGTCTTATTAAAGTTTGCACCATCTCTAGAATATTCCCCCAAATTATCAAGTGGATTCGAGTAATAGTTTCGGTGATAGAGCCTTGAGAACTTATGCGCTGGAGGATAGTTAGGCTAAGTGCGCCGTTTTTATATGCATTTTTCTCGAAACTTTGTTTTTGAAGTCGGTTGGTAAGATTTCTCGAGAAATACTCAACCGATTTTCATAAAATTTTACACAAGTCTTTGAGATACAGTTCTTAAAGACTTGAACATGACTATTTGAAAAAAATGTTGCGAAATTTTCACTGAAATTTCTATTTTTTTGTAAAAATTTCTGCCAAAAATCCAATTTTCTGTATTTTTTATACTTCGTCCAAGTTTTAAGTTAAGTTTTTAACTAAATCACGTAATTTTTCACTTTAGCTGATCCTGTAAAGAATTATACTGCCAACGTGGGTGAAACTTTTTTCTGAGAGGTCACCGGAAATGACGTCACAATGGCGAAGCTTAAAATACTTTTTTCCAAAAATTTCCGGATTTCCTTTATTAATAGTGTACAATAAAAAATTCTAATAAAATATTTCTTTTTTATAAGAGAAAAAATTGTTCAAAGAAAGGTTTCTTAACCGTGGAAACCCATGTAACCCCTTAACAGACCCTTTTTAACTTACTATTGAAAAAAAAAATTGAGTCCTATCCATTATTTTGTAGTCTATTATTAAAAACTGCTGTTTTATTCTGTGGTTAACTATTTTATAAAAGAATTTACTTGGGTTGGCTAACACTGGAACCAGGTTTTAAAGGACTTCAATATGCTATTGGCTGCTGGTTTGTTATGCATTTCAGCGCGTTTCTAGTATATTTTGGTGTCTCCTTATGGCTAAAAGTACACGCTTTAAGTAAGCATGGTAACATAACTATTCAACTTCATAATAAGACAAATAAACTATCTTTTAAATCTCTCTTCGCAGCTATCTACAAGTCATTCATAAATACGGTGTTCCTAGCATGCTACATCACAACGGTCTGCGCGAGCTTTTCCTTGTGCGCGCTATGCTGTCTACACTACGACCTACGTTTGGGCTCAGCGCTCTTTATCTTAATGGAGAGCACGCGCATCATAATGAAAATGCACGCCTTCGTACGTTCAACAATTGGCCAAAGCGCCGAACCAGCATCCACAACTAACAGTACGATCCAACTGCCGGGTCTACACCATTACATTTACTTTCTACTCGCACCAGTGCTGATCTATCGCACCTCATATCCGCGTACTAACGCTCCGATACGTTGGACCTTTGTTTGGGCGCGTTTATTGGAAATTCTCCTTGCCATCTATTACTTCACCTTCTTTTACGAGCGTTTCATGAAACCCTACTATCGTGTATTCGGTGTTACGGCACCACATTGGTCGACTATTATTGAGTGTTTCTATGGCATGTTAATGCCTTCAACACTATGTCTACTCTTGTTTATTTATATGTTGTTGTATTCGGTACAAAATCTCTTTGCTGAGCTGTTACACTTCGGTGATCGTAGATTCTTTACAAATTGGTGGTGTGTTACAAATTATCGCGATTATTTTATCAGGTGGAATTGTTTGGTACAGGATTGGCTGTATGAGTACATCTATAAGGATTGCTACAGCTATGTGTGTTCTAATCGCTATGTCTGCTCATGCGCGGTTGTGACAATTTCTGCTCTCGTGCATGAACTACTAATCGGTTTAGCTTTGCAGTTGTTCTTGCCGGTAAATTACATATGCTTCGGTATTCTCAGTTATATAATAATGCATCTACCGTTAAGTGGTCGGTTTGGAAATGTGATTGTATGGTTATTTATCCTTTTCGGCATGGCGCTGCAGTTGTCTCTTTACAGCATGGAAGCATTCGCCAAAATGAACTGTCCAAAATCGTTCAGCGAGAGTTTCGGGGACAAACTGACGCCTTATATATGGACTTGTATACAAAAGCACCAAAATTTAGATATAATAAATAGCACAGCTAGGATTAATATTTAATTTTTTTATGGACCTAATAAATATATTTATTTAAAAAATGTATTAATTTAATATTTTTATACTTAAGTTGCTACAGAATGTAATGGTTTGGTTCACCTAACGATTGTGCGTATTCAATTCGAGGTTCGCTACTTTTTTAGAGGAACAACACAGTAACTTCAATTTTAATGGGAATATTTATTTGTTGTTTTGCTCCAAGGTCTGAATCGAGGCGCGATTATCCGCATGGAATTTATACTTTACTTATACCCACAGGAGAAGGCTAACTGAGTGATACCACAAGATCTTGGTGGCCAATCGACTGACCCAAAACGTGAAATTATCTGCTCACCGTAGTGTTTTCTCAACAGATCTATTGATAGGAAAGATGTGTATGAAGTGGCGCGATAAGTGTCGCCATTCAGGGTTACCTTCTCACCGGCATCATATTCGAAGATAGTATATGGACCGATGATTCCACCGACCCGCAAACCACACCCAACCATAATCTTTTCTGGATTCGTCCCAAATGCGGCATTTTTGCTTATACCCATTAAGCCAAAAATGGACCTCTTCGCTGAACAAAATTTGGCTCGAAAACATCGGATCTTTTTAGAACTGTTCAAGAGCCCATAGAGCGAACCGATAACACTTGCGAAGATTAAGCGGTTTCTGTTCTTGTACAAGCTGTATTTTGTACTATGCTTTCAATTTAAGGTCTCGACGTAAAATGCGCCAAGTCGTTTCATACGTCAGTCCGAGTTACTGCGAACGGCGCCGAATCGACTCTCAACGGTATTCGTGCACATTATCAGTTTTGGCTGCTATATTTGATAGATATGATCTATTCGGTTCGGTTCGGCTGGATCTCAAGATGGGTGAGTATATCTAAGTAGATATTTGGTCTTGCTTAGCCAGAATGAATCCACATTTTTTCAGATCAAAGACTGTCAACTGGACAGTATTCTCTCAAAATATTTGGTGAATATGTTTGCCGTTAAAAAACAGAAAAGACGCAATAACCAACAACTTGTAGATCTCTATACAACTCCAAATTCCACAAACGAACCCCTTATGGTTTACATATTTATGTGACCATATGCATATCTTTCGTTCTCCGCTCGCTTGCTAACAGTACTTTGTAGCATTTTTTATAAAGCACTCTATACACAGTTATAGCATATGACCCCTATAAAATAACATATAAGGCATAAAAAACTAAAAATTATATATTCAAGTTCACATGCATTCAACTTAAGCGGTTATCTGTATATATTCTATATATGCATAATATAATGTTTAAGTTCTAAAAGCAGTTGTAAACAAAGTTTAATGCAAATTCCAACAGTGCTGATTCTATTAAATGACCACAATGCAATTTAAGGTCAAAAAACTTGCCATAATCTAGTACATACATACTGCTTATATACTAATTAATGCAAGCGAAGTGCTCGAAAATGTCTCCGAATTAAAGTTATTAAAATTGTTTGCACTCTCGAATAAAGTGCTAATACTAATTTATAATAAAATGGTAATAAACCTATAAATTCCGATGGTTAACGTCGCACATTGTTAAAGGCGCCCTCGTCGTCGTAAAAGGTGCCAACAGCTAATTCCTTTTGGTTAAGGGCTCCCTCTAGCCATAACATTGCATCCAGTTTGCGATGTGCAAAACCGATCAACCGATCTGACTTTTATATAAGCATATTGGATATTTAAAAATTTTCCTTTCGGTCTTCTGAGGACCATGAGTCTATTTAACGTCTTCAACGGAAACGAGGAAGACTAATGGGCATGAAATCCTTGTCACCGGAGTGAGAGTTCTTTCCAACTCAACAGCAGCGGACGGTCAAGATGTCATACAGCTAACTGCACGTGAACTGTGTAAGATTAGGCCATGCTTCGAAGGCCTGGAGCCCGGTTAAGATGCCCTTGGGAATTGAAAGGTTTTAGATGCTTTCGAAGCTTTCCTTAGAAAAATGGTTCAACTCAAAGTGAGCACACAGAAACAGTTTCAACCGAAACTTTGGCTTCTCGCGATCCCACCATGACCAACATTTCTCAGTTACACCAGTGGTTTTCGCTAGAAGGCGCATAAACCGTGAGGATTCAAATCTCCATAGTGCTCTCCACTTTGCTCTCTTAGTTTTCTTTAACTCAAACTTATATATAGTCAGCCTTGCCTTATAAAGCGTCCAATCGTCTATAGACTTTGATGAGAAGTTTTCTGCTCGAAGACCTGCTATCCATTAGCTCCGATGTCTACCAAAATAGTTTTCCTTTTCCTTTTTTGGGTTTTCAGCGGACACAAGCTTTCAAGAGCAGTCCTACACACAGAGCAGAAAAGCTCGACGAACTCATCAATCGCACCCGCAGATAATATCGAGCCCATATGGGACGCGGTTGAAAGAGCTGATCGAAGTTTCTTCCAATACAGATTGCGGATGGTTCTGTAGTTTCTATAGGTTCAGCACTCTGCATTCCGGACGTAATGCCTTCGAGCTGAAAATAATGCATTTGTGATCAGAAAAGTAGTGGCGTCTGGAACTCTAAATTCTGATATCAAGTGATAAATTTCTCTAGAAGCTAGGGTAATGTCAAGGATGCCCTACTGGTAGTCACAAAAATGTGGAAGTTTCTTTTAATACAAATAAAAATCGGTTTCTGAATAATTTTTCAATATTCGGTTCTGCCGAAGTTAAAATTTTCACTTGTTTTTAAAACAAATATGGTACTTTGATTTTATTAGCTCTTCTTTTTAATTTTTACACACATACATACATACAAGGAATACAAACTTTGTTCTACTTAGTTTAAGGTTTATAAATAACTTACAAATAATAAAATATTACGATTTCGCAAATGTTAATACGACTATTAGCCCCTAACCATGTATATGTATGTATGTATACAGCCAGAGATTTACACCTTACATATATATATATATATTGCAGTCTCTTCGTCAGCCCTAACCACCCGTTTGCAATCTCCACAACGTGTGATATATACCATGCAATTTCAGGAGCTCCTTGTGTGTACCGCACTCCGCAACTTGACCGTTGTCGAGTACATATATAACATTCGAATCAATAATGGTCGATAATCTATGAGCTATACTTATGGTTGTACGACCCTCACTGACCGCATCCAGTGCCTCTTGAACAATCTATGCGTATATTCGAATGATTATTAATTATTCTCTTCGCCCTTTTTGCAATTTTTATTACCTTTTCACTCTCAGCATCAAGCGCTGACGTGGCTTCGTCTAATAGCAATATCTTCGGATTTCTGACCATAGCGCGAGCAATGGCGATACGTTGTTTCTGTCCACCCGACAATTGTGTGCCTTTCTCACCCATACGGGTCTCATAGCCCTGTCATTTGGAAAAACAACTTACATTATTAATATATACATAAAGTATATGAATGTTAGTCGAGCGATAATATCGTGAGCTCGATTGGTGAGCTAAACTAATGCCGAAACTTTTCGGTTCAGCATGTTAGAACTAGTTATTGCGACAAGTTTTTCCGTTACTTTTTTCGGAGTGCATTTGACTGAACAATAAATTCTTGCGTAACGTCTTTAACAGAAGGGAAAGTTTTGGTTTCCGATTGCTAAGTAAGTTTCGTTAATAACGTTCTGCAATGTTATCTCTTTCATAACTAATGCTGGACGTGTTTAAATACCTACCAATGGCAATGCTGAGATGAAATTGTGTATATTCGCTTTCTTGGCTGCCGCAATAATTTCCTGTTCGGTAACTTCCCGTGTATTATCACCATAGGCAATATTCTCCCTAATGGATCTGTCGAATAATATCGGTTCTTGTGAGACGATACCCAATTGATGGCGTAAATTCGATAGTGAAAGATTGCGCAAGTCAAGACTATCAATGGTTATCGAACCGGCGTCCACATCGTAGAAGCGTTGTAATAGTTGTATACAAGTAGACTTGCCACAGCCTGACGAGCCGACCAATGCCACTTTTTGTCCCTTCTTCATATTCATGATTATACCTCTAAGTACGGGAATTTCGGCACGTGTTGGATAACTAAATTTGACTTCCTTGAATTCCACCTCGCCTTCCGCCGTCCATGGCGCAAGCGATATGCCCGGTTTATCTTGGATTTGTGGCACACGATTAAATAATAAATATATTTTCTTTGCTGCTGTAACACCTTTCTGCAAATTGGGTGCAAAAGCTAACGCATTAGCGATAGATGCTGTGCCCATAATCAAAGCTTGTGAGACCCTAGAATGTAAGGAATGAAAGACGAAGTCAGAAAACTAAATATATATGAAGAGCACATTACTTAGATGCTTACTTGAAAACATTGCCGAATTCCATGCCCTTATTTACGACACACCAACCGCCATACCACATGCAAGCGGCAAATGCAAAGAACATTAGTGATCTGGCCAAACCGTACACAAGACCACGGAAATGCGTATTCTTCTTAGCTCTCTGTAATGAGATTTTGTTTAGCATTGAACTTAAGACATTGCGAATAGAAACTTACAGCCATAGCGGGATGTAGCAAATCCATATATTGTTGGTAAAACATCTCTTCGCGGCCCAAGGACGCAACAGTACGTATGTTCGAAACGACCTCAACGGCAAGCTACAAAAAATGCCACATTATAACATTATCTTGACTTTTTTTTGTAGCCACAATATAACTGCGTCTATACCTTTGTACAATTCTCCATTGCTTTGCCGGTGCCCATATTTTCCTGAGCCATGACCTTACGTTGCATAACCGCCGCAACCAAAATAAATGGCGCAAATGCCAGCGCCAACAAGCCCAAGCTCCATTCATAGTACATCGATAAACCGACACCCAAGACGATAGTGGCCGCTGATTGGAAAATGGTACCAATACGTTGTCCAGTTGCCTATAAAATACATTTATAGATTTATAGATTATTTGTCCAATATATATGTACTTACACCCTGAACGGCGGAGGCATCACCAGAAAGTCTCGAGCAAAGACTACCGGTGCCATTGGCTTTGTCATCGAACCAGGCAACTTCTTGCTTCAGCATTGTGCCAAACATCATACCCCTAAGACGTTCGGTTAATCTCTCGCCAGCAATACCGAATAGATAAATCTAATAAATACACACATACAAAAATTATTGAGTTTCGTAAGAAGTAAGACTTTGACTAAATAAAACGCCGCATGTGATTACACTTACCTGTAAAAATGTTGCCAGGCCTACAACAATGCCGGTTATGAGAAAATATAAACTGTATACATTTGTGTTATCCCGCACATATTCAGGGTTATCCCTCACGGCCAATATTTGTAGAATTTCACCAAAAAGTAAAGCAAAAATGGGCATAGCACAGCCCATTATAACCGAACACACCATACCGCCCAATAATTGCGGCCATTCGGGTGTATTCATCTTCAATATCGGCCACAGTGACGAGTCATCCAGATTTTCTTCAATTAAAGCTGCCTCTTCAATTTTATATTCAACCATTTCTTCATCCTCATCTTTTGTATCGAAGAATTTATTGTCTTTACCACTATTTTCTACGGAGGCCGTAAAGGGTTCATCACCCAATTGTTTTGTGACCAAATTATAATAGTGTGACTTGAGATCCATTAATTCGGCATGAGTACCGCTTTCGACGACCACACCTTTATCAATTACTATAATGCGATCAGCACGTCGTATAGTCGACAGACGATGGGCCACAATGATTGTGGTACGTCCTTTGCTAGCCTGAAAATAGCAGACAAAAGGAAAATTAGCAAATTGGAAAATGAAAAGGACACAGCTGCCAATATTGGGTAGTCGAAAAAGTCTTTTCGTATCCACAATCACATTCTGTCATATCATATGAGATACAAAGAAAAGGTGAGCTTCATTTAACCAAAAAAAAAATTAAATTCGGGAAATTGAAAAAAAGTTACAGTTGTTCAAAAATGAGTGAAAATAATGAAGAAATTCGCTATATTTAGAAATTTTACTACAAAATGAAGCTCGATGTTTGGGTACCACATGAATTGCCTGTGAAAAAACTTAATGGACCAAATTAACATCTGCGATTCTTTGCTGAAACGAAATGAAATCGAAACATTTCTGAAGCAAATGGTAACAGCAGATTAAAAGTGAATCAAATAATAAACGAAAAAATTCGTGGTCCAACCATGGTGAAGCTCAACAAATGGTTGCTAAGCCAGGATTGACGCCTAGAAAAGTTATGATGAATATTTGGTGGGATTGGAAACGAATCATCCAGTTTGAGCTGCTCCGCCCTAGTCGAACTATTGATTCAACAACTGATGAGACTGCAGCAAGCAATCGAAAGAAAAATTGCCAAAACTGATCAACGGAAAGGGCTGTGTCTTCCATCAGGACAACGCTAGACCACACACATCTTTGATGATTCGGCAAAAACTGGGAGAGCTTGTCTGGGAAGTTTTGATGCATCCACCATATAGCCCTGACTTACACCATCGGACTACCATTTGTTTCGGTGAATGCAGAACTCCCTTAATGTAGTGAAGTTGGCTGTGAAAATTGCTTGTCACAATTTTCCGCCGAGCAACCAGAAACGTTTTACACTGATGAAATAATATCTCTAGCGGAAAAATAGCAAAAAGTGGTCGACCAAAATGGTACATATTTGGTACATTAAAATTCACTATGAAAGGAACGCGAGTGTTCTATGTAGGATGTCAAATTGAATCACTCTTTACCTTTTCAAGAGCAGCTTGTACTTTGGCTTCGCTGGCCGTATCTAATGCGGAGGTCGCTTCGTCCAATAACAAGATTTCCGGATTTCTCACCAAAGCTCGTGCAATGGCGATTCTTTGCTTTTGTCCACCCGACAACTGAGCGCCACGTTCACCAACCAGAGTATCAAGTCCCTTTATAAAAGAAAATGCTTTCTTTATAATTATTTGCTGAATGTAAATTTACGTTCAAAACTTACTTTTGGCAATTTATTTATAAAAATATGCGCATTCGCCGCTGTGGCAGCGGCAATGATCATCTCTCTTGTAGCATCTTCACGGCCATAGCGTATATTCTCATAGATAGTTGTGCCAAATAGTATAGGCTCCTGTCCTACAACGCCAATGCGCTCGCGTAGCCAAGTAATATTGATGTCTTTCAAGTCGACATCATTGAAATAGACAGAACCTTCTTGTGGATCGTAGAAACGTTGCACCAGCTGTATAATCGTTGATTTTCCACAACCCGATGAGCCGACTAAGGCTATCGTTTGACCACGTTTAATTGTCAAATTAAACTTATGTAAAATTTGCACTTCCTCGCGTGTTGGATATTTAAAGCTAACGTCACGCAGCTCGATATGTACCAAAGGTTTATTTAAATTTTTACCCTTCGGTTCGATCGGATTTATTGTCGGTATTTGTTCGATTAGTTTAAATACTTTAGCGCATGCGCCTTTGGCAACGCCGAATGCTTCGATATACGGCGAGGCCATGCCAATATTCATGGAACCCATCATGACAGAGAAAAATACCTAGAAAAAAAAATTCGAAGTAATTTTGTGAAATTATTAAAATTATACAAGACATTAACTTACTGTTATCATATTGCCAGGATCATAATTACCATAACCGGGAATGCCCTCATAATTCTTCAAAACCAACCCGACGCCATACCAGAAAGCCAAAGCATATGAGCCATAAATGAAAAACCAAAGTAAACCGAAACCCATGCCGGAAAAGAGATTACGCTTGATATTGATCTTCCGCGCATCCACAATTTGTGATTTATAAGCTTGCACCTCCTTATATTCACCCTCAAAAGTTTTGACCGTACGAACGCCGCTCAATGCTTCCTCCGCAATATTACCAGCCGATGCATAAACATTCAATTCTTGTTTCGACAATTTTGAAGTAGCCTGCGTTATGAAATGGACACATTAATTGGCAACAAACTTCAATTTGTTTTAAGACATATAGGTTCTTACCACAGCAACTAGACCCATCGCTATGAATGTAACCGGCAGACTGCTAAGGCAGACTAAAGACAATTCCCAACCCTTAATAAAGGCTAAAACCAGCGAACCAATAAAAGCCACAATAAAATGCACAAACATCACGTCTTTCTCAGCGATACCATCCTCCATTTTGGACAAATCCCTGTGGGAAGATTTTTAGATATGTTGTTGGTAATACGATTTGCATACAAGTTTAGAAAGATTGAAATTAGCTTATTGCAAAATTTCGAAAGATAAATGAATATATATATATATATATATATACGGAATACCATCTCGACACCTTTAAACTGTCCAATACCGTTCGGCTTCTTCAACTAACTGCTTTTGCAGCAATGAACGCTAAAAGGAAATCTAAGCCCTATATTACTGTGTGAATACTACGGTTGGAGGGCTGAGCAAAGAGAACTCGGTTGTGATCATTCAATAGAATCTCAATCGTCAAGGATTTGGTATGTTATTCGTCAAGGAAACAGTGGAACGTTTGCAAAATCTCTGCTTTCAGCCAATTGAGTCGAAATATCTCTAAAATAAAGTTGCTAAATAAGAAACTCAAAATTTAGTCCCACCAGTCTTCTAATGGCCGATACGTATTGGCAAGATCTTTTTCAATGAAATAAATATACTCGGTTTGGTTAGGTTAAGATAATCTGATAGGCCAACAAGCCACGCATAGACCAGTTTGGTCCTTGGCGATACCAAATGGAGCTCAGTTGTTACTACTACTATTAGGTACTGAAAACTTATTTTTGTATTTTTAGATTTACCTCGGACGAGATTTCAGCTCTGAGTCAAATCATATGTTATGCCTATATACTACACACACAACAAAACCAAAAATTTTGCCATGCGAAATGAGAAGTGAGTACCGTTAAGTGAACGGTTGTATGTATCACCTAAAACTAAACGGGAGAGATATAGGATTATATATACATACATATATATAAATCATCCGGTGAAGAAACGAGTTGAAATCCGAGTCTCTCCATCCGTCCGTCTGTTTTTCTGTGCAAGCTGTAACTTGTGTAAAATTTGAGATATCGTAATTGGTATCGAGTTGGTAGATGAACTTAATTGGGCCATAAACCACCACTAAACGAAAACTTTATAAGTGTCATAACTAAGCAATAAATTTATATACAAGTATAACACAGTAATTTTGTACAGGGGATTCGATTAAATTCCAACTTCTTTTTTTCTTCTTAACTGTTAACAACAACGCGCCATTCGGTCCTTGCGAAACAAGGTGGCACCAATTGGAGACCCAAGCGGAGCCATGTCTTTCTAAACCTGGTCCCTCCAACGGAGTTTAGGTCTTTCTCTGCTTCCCCCGGGGACTGCGTCGAATACTTTCAGAGCGGAGTTTTCAAACATACGAACGACATGACCCAGCTAGCGTAGTCACTGTCTCTTAACTCGCTGTATTATGTCAATGTCGCCGTATATATCGTACAGCTCATCGCTCCATCGAATGCAATATTCCCCATTGCCAATGCGCAAAGGATCATAAATTTTTAGCAGAATCTTCCTCTCGACTCGTAACGTCGACTCATCAGATGTTGTCATATTCGATGCCTCTGCACCATATAGCAAGACGGGAATAATAAGTGACTTTCAGAGTTTGCTCTTAGTTCGTCGAGAGAGGACTTTACTTCTCAATTTTATACTCAGACCGAAATAGCACCTATTGGCAAAAGTTATTCTCCGTTGGTTCTGTGAGGCTGACATTGTTCTTGATGTTAACACTGATTCCAAAATAGATGAAATTATCTACGACTTCGAAATTATGATTTTCAACAATGACGTGGGAGCCAAGTCGCGAGTCCGACAACTATTTGTTTGAAATACGTGATACTTCGTCTTGCCCTCGTTCGCTACCGCAGCCATTTGCTTTGCTTAATCATCCAGTATGGAGATAGCAGAACTATGTACATATATAACATAAATATTTTCGCACTTCTGTTTAACTTTATACCGCAACTACCGGTCAATATGTCAGAAATCTATATAAAATTCACCACGTATGGATGAAGTCAGGGCGCTATTTTTAAGTTCATTTTCAAGTTTGCTAATACCTGAAGGTTTTGTTCCACCCAAACTTTGCCCTGCTTTTCTTGTTTTGCAAGGCTTTTGGCAGCCGTTAGATGTAGATATGTAGATAGACATTTAAGTCTATACAAATGTAGCTTGTAATTACCCGGCAGTGAAAGCAAACTAGTCAGTAATAAAAACAACAGTTTTTTTTAACTCGCATTCGCTGACCAAAATCGAATTGATAAGAAAACCAACCAACTTACAACCTTTTTATGGATATCTATATATAAAGTTAGGTACTTTTCACTAAAAATACTGATAAAATCCGGAATTAAAATGTTGCTGAGAATATATAGTATGAAACTGGCATATTTCTTACTGGTAATCAGTCAATTGTTACATATATGCTATGAGATCAGCATACTAAAATTTAAGTATAGTCAGCGAACTGGTTACGTTAGAATTGCATATTATACCAGTTCTAAAATAATCTATAACTAGTTGATTTTACAACGGGCCCAGATAAAAGTATGAATAACATTGCATAAATGCGCAAAATTTATTGACAATGCATTATCGGGAAATAAAATTTTATAGACAAGGGTAGCTCTGTAAAAGATGGTTAAAATATCATGCCTAGACAAGCATGCATCAAAAGTGGAATTCCCTATATTAATGAGTGGTTTATTATACTCTCGCAACAAAGTTGCTAAAGAGAGTATTATAGTTTTGTTCACATAACGGTTGTTTATAAGTCCTAGAACTAAAAGAGTCAGATATAGGGTTATATATACCAAAGTGATCAGGGTGACGAGTAGAATTGAAATCCGGATGTCTGTCTGTCCGTCCGTCCGTCTGTCTGTCCGTCCGTGCAAGCTGTAACTTGAGTAAAAATTGAGATATCATGATGAAACTTGGTACACGTATTTCTTGGCTTGATCAGGGTGACGAGTAGAGTTGAAGTCCGGATGTCTGTCTATCCGTCCGTCCATGCAAGCTGTAACTTCATTAAAAATTGAGATATGATGACTCTTGGTACACTTATTTCTTGGCTCCATAAGAAGGTTAAGTTCGAAGAAGGGCAAAATCGGTCCACTGCCACGCCCACAAAATGGCGGAAACCGAAAACCTATAGAGTGTCATAACTAAGCCATAAATAAAGATATTAAAATGAAATTTGGCACAAAAGATCACATTAGGGAGGGGCATATTTGGACGTAATGTTTTTTTTAAATATCATATCTCGAAAACTACTACAGCTATGTCAACCAAACCGTACAGAGTAGTTTTTTTTTAGGCATTTCCATATACAGTTCAAAAATGGAAGAAATCGGATAATAACAACGGACACCTGCCATACAAAGGTTATGTTGAAAATCACTAAAAGTGCGTTAACCGACTAACAAAAAACGTCAGAAA
>NW_017535319.1:329268-330503 GCF_001853355.1 Bactrocera latifrons
ACAACCACGCCTGAAATCTCGATTATCACTTTATCATGCGAGAGTATAAAATGTTCGGTGACACCCGAACTTAGCCCTTCCTTACTTGTTTTCGTTTTGTTTTTTGCTATCGTCTAATAAATCGACGACTATTATCTTATCTCAACCAAAAATAATATATCGCAACGTCTAAAGCTGCTATTATACTTATTATATACATATATGCGAATGTGATAGACTAAGTCAAGGAAGACACCAAAGTCTTTCGCACCCAAAGCGTAATAGTATAGAATCGTAAATATTGTAAGTTTATGGTAAGGCGAACGTACTAGAAAACAGAGAGTTTTTTGATAAAGCGCGCATAAAAATGTTCTACACTTACTCATTCATTCTGCTGGCGACTTCACCACTCTGATTGAAGTCGTACCACGCCATATCCTGGTGCAATACGGACCTAAGGAAACTACCGCGTATCCGTAATATTTGCGCATTAGCGGCATAATTAAATGATGTCACCGATATGTAGCTACAAACAAGCATAATTATGCCGATTATACTGTTTTGAAGGGCAAATGTTTGCACAGCATCTAAAAGATTCTCGTCAGCCGTTCTGCGCGTATAATTTGCAGAGCCGCCATAAGAGATCATTGCCTGTAAACAAAAAACAAAAAAAAAATAATAATAATAATTGCATATAAGTTCTATGCATGCTACAATTCTTTTATAAGCATGCACTGTATTAATTACTTACATTTGATAAATTACCAAAAATCAAGCTGTTGGCAGGCGTTGTCAAACCAGTTGCTATGGCACAAAACAGTCCCAAGGCATACAATAACTTATCCTTGGTTGTGGCATAGCGAAACATTTTGAAAAATCCAACTGGTTCCACATCATCCTTTTTCTCAACGTCCTTATCATCATCGCCTTTTTTGGATTTTTTCTTTTTCTTTGAATCGTCTTGTGACGCACCATTGGTGATTTGCCTTTAAGTAGTAATAATATATATGCATTTATATGTGTAGGTTTTGATAGCATATACTTTATAAGTGTGTGAACCATTTCTTATTTGCATTTAATTGTATTATTTTTTATATTTTATATAATATATAATATATAATATCTGTCTCTTATACACATCTAGATGTGTATAAGAGACAGCAATGATTGTGGTACGTCCTTTGCTAGCCTGAAAATAGCAGACAAAAGGAAAATTAGCAAATTGGAAAATGAAAAGGACACAGCTGCCAATATTG
>NW_017535319.1:334683-349854 GCF_001853355.1 Bactrocera latifrons
ACACTTGTTTAATTTAACGAAAGTTTAATAATTATTTGTATTTTTTTATAATATTGTTGTCGTTTAATTTTTTCTTTCTAACCACATGTACTTATGTATTTATTTATTTGTTTATTTATTTATTTATTTACAATACTTTTTATGCTTGCGTCCATGTGCACGCGCTTCCGTAAATGCTACAAATGCGAACTGATTTCGCAAGGTAACGATGATTTGCAAAATCCAAAAAAATTTTATCGATTCATATCTATACGTCTGCAACTACATACATGCATACATACATGTTTATGCATGCAAGTAACGGCTGATTTGCTTGACTCACACTTGTTCTTTCACAGTTGTACACACTACTAACCAACACACTCAAAACCGCTATCGCCTGACAGTGGCGAATATTTACGAATTGTTTGCGCCACACACACGAATTCGCTACTGAACTTCCACTGGATCAGACTTACAGTTTTGCTTTTGTATCTTTTCCATTTTCCGCTAAGGAGTCTCCAATTATGATATTGCTTTTGTAATAGGACTTTTCGTCCTTGCTTATACCGTTAGCAGACGACATAATGCGCAGACGTTATTGATCGTGCGTCGTTAATAGAGTTTTTGTTTGATTTCTACAAGGGCCACGTCTAAGACCTATCAAACGATTATACCGACTGAATTATTTTGACTGCCACCATGTGGTTAATATGCGAATATTTCTCCATTTAATCAGCACTTTCATATTCATAGATAAGTTATCATTCGAACGGACTAATGCATGTTGTGTACACACTGTTCAATCGGCTCAAATAATTGGTAGACAAACAATTTATTAGTTATAAAATGATCAATCGTTTTGACACGTACATATCTATGTATATTGTAGCAGTACACCAGTAGGTACAATGTATTTTTGTAACTGTGAAACAATAAGTTTGCAAATACCCAAATTGTCAGTATTTATTATTTCAATTGGCACTTTATATTTAGTAGTACATTTGTTATTACACTTGTTATAGAATTAAATTGACGTGTGACCATTTGGCCCAAATTTTGAGCCAGCGAAGTCGCTCTGTTGCGCCCAGAGGATCTAACTGTATATTTGGAAATGTGAAATAGCATACATACATAAGTTTGATCACCATACAATAATATAATATTTAAATATATTCAGCGTTATCGTGCACGAATCATCGTTATTGTATCACGAATTTCGCGTGAACGAAGACTTGTGTTCGAATTTTGATTAAACTATTGTGAACTTCGGCTATCTGTTACACATGTTTTTGTTTTGATTTTGCTGCAACTACATTTTAAATTGTTGACTTTAAACTTTGTTGATAAAATTTAATAGCTTACATAAAAATGAATAGCGTATATTTGGTGGAGGAAAACAATTCCTGCCAGCGGTTGGCTGAAAACAGAGCGTATCCAAAAAGGTGTGAGCAGGCAAATGGATGTTGGTTTATCACAATCCAGGTGTAGTGAAATCCTTGCTGAAGTGGATAAGTGTGGATAACGTTATCAACTAAAGAGGAGGTGCAGAAAATTTGTTTAAATTTTTACCAAAAATTTAATATCTCTGGCATCATTGGTTGCATCGATGGCACGAACGTTAAAATTATAGGTCCCAAAAGCATTATACTACTGTCGCTGTTAAATCCAAAATGGACTGTTCCAGAACAGAGAATGCATATTCTTTACACAGGCCTCAGGTTTTAAGAACGAAAGATTAAAACAGCTAGAAAGGACGATTCTTAAGATAATCCATCGGCAATGATTGTTTACCTTTTCCATTCTACAATGGATTTCAATGGTGGGACCATGCTGTTGAGGGAATCATGGGGGCTATTACTAGTTTCCGCCCGTTTTTACGCATTCTAAGCACTAGTTTCGTTATTTAAAAAAAAAAAACGCTCTCTAAAGTTTATTAGGAGAACTCAAACCCATAAATGTGGTGCAGCAATAAGAGTAACAAGTGCTTCCAGCGACGCAGCTGAAGTACTAGCTAGCATGCCGAACATAGACATTCAGGAAAAGTAATTTACTAGATTCTATGAGCTATTAGTGCCAATTAAAAAATTTACAAAAAGAGAGGAGAGAAAGATGAACATAATTACATGGCAGCATAATTACATGGCAGCAACGGTGGAAACCTCAACTGGACTGTGGAACCACAAACTTATGCCTGGCATCCATATATCGATAACTAGACAACATGTGGACCTGGATTTTCACCTGACTTTAAGCGGCCATGTAAGGGAGACCTCCACTCCGTTGGAAAGACTAGGTGAATAAAGACCTGGCTACACTTCGAATCTCCAATTGGATCCAAACAGCGAAAAAGAAGAACAAATAGAGCGCTGTTGTAAACTTGGCTATATAAGCGGTGTCTACGCCAGTAAAGAATAACAACAGCCTTTTGGCATCATGTTTTGCCCTAATTCATTAGGAAAGATAGTCAGTTATCTCGTCAAAAAATAAATTAAATGTTTACATCATACTTCAGCTCCTAAATCATTTGTCGTCATTAAGCCTATTAAACAGGAGTGCTAATCCGAAAATTCCGAAGTTCATTAGCTAATTAGCGTCACCCATTTATGGACAAATAAAATGTACTAAATTTTTCCTTTTCTTTGGTCCAATCAATTTCCCTAACACTTTTACGCTAAATAAATTTATAAAAGATAATTTATAAAAGATAATTTATAGCCCACTTATGGCATATTTCTAAACATACTTACAGGCGCAAGCTAAACAATTTCATTATTTTGGAGTCTAGAACAATGACATTCAATTTTGCAGGCAGATAATTTCACGCTTACACACCCTGTAGGAAAATTTACTGGTTTGTCATAAGAATGGTGAATTCGGAAATGAAATTTAATTTTACAGGCATGCAATTATTCCTGCTTACAGACTCTGTAGGAGTATAGGTTAATTTTTCATTATATTTGATCGAAGATTTGAAGTTTTATATGAATTTTGGTATTAAATTGCATGTTTAAATGTAATAAGGTTTCTAATTCCATAGCTACTTTCCTCAAACTCTGTTTAAAAAATTGGAAATTCGAAGATCATTTGAAAGTGGTTTCGAAGATAAAGATTTTTAATTATACTTTTTTATATCTTTTTTTAATTCCATTTTTTTTTTTACATTTTTATGTATTTTAAACCGTCTATGTTTTAAATAAAGAAACGGAAGCTAGCCCGGTTTCCAAGTTCAGCTGCAATTTTAGCGGAACCATCAGCCATCGGTTACGTCACAAACAGGGCTAACCCCTCCGTTGCTACATATTCATTATATAACGAATTATCTGTAAATATTTTATTTGCATATACACAAATATATATGTATATGTATGTGTATATTCATTCATTTTTATATTATTTATACACAGACAGACGTGTTTTATCGCTACAGCCACTACGCCTATGTATGTAAGTACATTTCTATGTAAGTACTCATGCAATAAAAAAACATTTATTTATTATCGGCGATTCAAGTGCATGTGTACTTAAAAGGTTGTACTGGGAAGCAACATACATACATATTTACAAATAGGAACGTGTGAAATTATACATACACCGTGACAAAATATCAAGGCGCTTTATTAAATATTAATAGATTAGTCAACATTGTATGGATTACTCATTAAATATTGAGTAGAGTGCTACTATCCACTTTCATATGTATGTATATCTACATGTTACCTGATGAGTTGGACACAGTTACCGAAATTAAAAAAGAAAAAAAAAACAAAGTTGAAAATTAAAACTTTGTTTTTTATTTTTATATGATATTGTAGCTGACTAACCAATATTTTGACCAAAAATTTCGAAAAATCAAAATTTGTAATGTTTTGTTAAAAAAATATTTTTATTGAATTTCAAAATCTCAAATCGTGTAAAAACTCTTACTTAAGGCAAAGTCACCTATCGTCACCTGAAATGCAAAATAACGTATCATCAAAAAATTCGAAATTGAGTGTCTTATTGATTACGCTTCACTACTTCAAATTACGTACATAAAATTACATATGTTCAACATTTTCAGGTTCTGAGCTCAGTTATAAACCAGTTTTAACCAATATTACATTTTTTTTCACTCGTGTTCCATTTTATTTCGTGCTTCATTCATGCGTCTGTTAATTTTCGAAAATGATGTTACGTTATTTTGCATTTCAGGTGACGATATGTACATTTTTAAACTATTTTCGGTTTTCCACACCACCTTCTATTTATTGCACAGTTCATATTGAAATTTAGCTAGATTACAAAAACTTGCATTCAAAAATTTTAAATTTTAAATATTTTAAACATTAAAATTCACATTCAAAAACGAGTACTAAATCAATAAATCGTTATTTATCATTTTTTTTATTTAAAAAATTAAATTTTTTTTTTGATTTTGAAAAATTTTAAATTTTTTTTGATTTTGAAAAATGCTTTCATTAAAACAAATATTTAAATTTACTTTTAAAACGATTATTAAGTCAAAACCCCGTTTTTTAATATTTCATGATTTTAAAAAAAATATATTTCAATTATTTTATGTTTCATCTTTCCTTTGATGAAAATCAGGGAACAAATATTTAAAATATTTTAAATTTTATAATCAAAAAAATAGTTTTATCAAAATTGACTTTCAATAACGTGTGAGTACGTTATTTATTATTTTCATTTTTCCGATTAATTGTTTGATTTTCAAAAAATGTAAAACTCCTTGCTTAACCCTAGAAACAAATTATTTTATATATTCTTTAATAAATTCTGTTTTTTTTCCAATTCATGCTCTTTTTATTGCAAAGAAGCGAGTAAGTATTGAAATTGTGCTAAAATTTTTTTTTTCAATAAAATATTTATTAATATGTTGACTTTCAAAAGCGAGTACTAAATCAAAAATTCATTATTTAATAATTCAATATTCAAGAATATATAAAATAATAATTCATTATTTAATAATTTTTGATTTGAAAAAATTTTGATTTTCAAAAAGTTTTTTTTAATTTTCAAAAATTGTAAACCCTAAAATACAGAATATTTCATTTTTTTAATACATTGCAATATTCTGTATTACCAGTAAAACTATTTTACTCAGTTATCTCTCGCTCGAAGTATTACTATGGCAGAAGTACATACATATGTTAGTATCCTTCAAAAGTTACAAAATTTTTGAAAATCCGTTAAATTTAAATTTTGAAAAACAAAAACTGAAAACATATATTATATAAGTGGAGCTTAATTTTGTTTCATAAAAAAATTTTTGTTTTTAAATTTATACCTAAATACACATACATATACTTATATTCATATGTATGTATATACAATAGCTTTTAATGCGGTTTCAATGTCCAGCCGTTTATGGTTTTGAAGTTTTTCATTGTTCCTCTTTAATTCGTTGAGTGGACATCTGCGATAAGAGCACAATCTGTCGCTGAAAACATATGGGTAAGAAGCTGGTGTGTGTGTATGTGCTTAGAACCATATCGACATGTTTTCCTCCGTCAATTTGCGCGCTCATATTCCCGGCTGAGCATGTGCTAATGTTAATCTTTTGAGTACTTTGCACTCTAGCTAAGGGGAGTTTATGGCGCGTCATACGAGGTTGGACTGCCAAACTATGAGAAAAGATTTTTTTCGCTACAAAGAGCTGCAAAAAATGTTTAGTGGGTCGTAGTTTTTATATCCCAAACACGATATATTAAGTTTGCCACGAAGTTAGAGAAGCATATAGTATATGTATTGATATGATCACATCCGTCCCTCTGTCTGGTCCCTCAAATTTTTCTTGTTTTTAATTAGCATTGAATCTTTATTGCTTTTTTCCATCTTTTGTTGGTACACCCTCGTATTGTTACTATTATTATTGTACTGACAGTTGGCTAATCGCTTAGGCGCCATAGCACCAAAAGAACTGAAACCACAAGCCAACAACATATACGCGTGTACTTGAAGAGAGCGGACACACAATCCAGTAGCGGGAAAACTGTGTACAAATAAACACCAACAACAAGGCGATAAGTGAATGTATTAAACAGCGATTACAATAATCTGTATGTATGTACATAACCTGTCTCTTATACACATCTAGATGTGTATAAGAGACAGACATATACGCGTGTACTTGAAGAGAGCGGACACACAATCCAGTAGCGGGAAAACTGTGTACAAATAAACACCAACAACAAGGCGATAAGTGAATGTATTAAACAGCGATTACAATAATCTGTATGTATGTACATAACAATGTACTAAATAATCATTGATCGCTATCGCCAGTCAATGGTGGGGTATAAAACCGAAACGCCTCTCTGCTGGCACATCAATACGCGCAGACGATCAACGCGACTTAAGCAAGGAAGCCAGTGCTAGCTCCCGACTCACAAACCGATTCGATCTAAATTGTCAACGGCATCAGAAGCCGCCGACGCCAAGAGCTTTTTATTTTACCTCAGAGTGTTGGTGGGTCTTCTCCGCTGATGCTCGCGCTTGTGTGTGTACGATTAGGGATCGCAAAATTGTTATAGAAAAAGAAGTGTGAGTAGGGATAAAAATGTCGGAACTGAAAGTAGAAAGTGCACAAACGCATAACCAAAGCCAAAGTCAAATTGGCGCACACGAAAATGCCGGGAAAATGCAAAAAGGTAAGAAGAGGCAACAGTATTTGATTAAAATAATGCAATATTCAAATAGAAACTGCGAATAACAATCCAAAAATAGCCAATAATAAGAAAATAATAAATTAAAAAAATAAAAATAAAAAAAAATATAAAAAAATAAACTGTAAACATAAGATCGCGATATAAACTTTGGAGTGCACATCACCCAAGTGAAATGTACTCAGAATAATTAAGTTTTATTGCCATTATTGACAATGTTGGTTCATAAAAAGTAAGCCATAAAGTATGTGGAATATTTACCATCGCAACGAGTAGTGCTCAACTTCTTACAACGACATTTCATAAATACAACAAATAAGTAAGAGTCGGCACTCATGTTTGCGTGTGAATAAGTGCGGAAATTCAGAAACACGCCTATATGCATATATATCATATGTTCGATCAAATGAGATGTGCATAAATTTATATGCGACAATGGGCGACCTCCTAAGAGTGTAGTGACATCCAAATTAAAGTGGCGAAAAGCGAAAATCACAAAAAAACTTACACGAACTGGAGTTGGAACGGTCGATTTGTATGGCGGCCATACACTATAGCGATCCCCGAACTAAACAATAGACTGTTTGGCAGTTGACCAAGATAAGAAAAGCAAGCAATGAATCTGACCAGTGCTTATGTGATTGCCGCGATGTGATGTGGTTTGACAGTCACAAGGTCGCTTGAAACGAAGCTGGCTGCCAGCGGCTCAATAAAAGAAAAGCAGACAGTGCTTAAGTGACTCTCGTCCCTCGATGTGATGTGATTTAAATGAAGACAGTTTCTTCGAAGATTGTATTACTTCTTTACACAATACAGCGTTTGTCCGGAAAGTAATAGGACTGAGCCGATTTAAAAAGTTTTACTAAACCAATCGTTATAATTCTTTAAAAACTTTCAAAATATGCACCTTCTGCGTCAATACAGTGCAGCCAACGCGATTTCCAATCACTGAAAGCATTTTCCGAAATGGCCTTGAGTACCGAAGAGCATGCTGCTTGGATCCTCTCTGTCATTTCAAAATGCTTGCCTTCCATCGGTCTTTTCGGGCAAGGTAACAAAAAAAGTCCGGTGGACCACATCTGGGCTATAGGGCGTTGGGCTGCCGGCCTTGTTTAGGTATCTGTTCACAAGAAAGGCGTCGTGCTGCAACTTTCAATCGGGTGCGTTGTCTTGTTGGACCCAATTGACCCTTCGTTTGAGTCTCTTGAGGATGTTTGTCCTGACTCTCCAGGTGCTCCGAGACAACTGACCAGCCGCTCGTTCGTTAGCTGGGAACGCTTTCTACCGAATACAGTCGGTACGCGCTCCGAAGTACAGTCGCGGCGGAAGAAAATCAGCCCTATTACTATGAGAAAGTTTTTCATACAAGTACTTGATTTCGATTGTTAGACTTGTATGGCAGCTATATGCTATTGTGATCCGATCTGAGAGACTAGTTCGCCTAGATACAAATACACGGCTGAGCTGAACATGGGTCTCCGACGTTTCCCTCTGGGTGTTACAAACTTCGTAGGAAACTTAATATACCCAAGGACTTAGGACTTCACAAACTCGCCTTCCCCACACATTAGTTCGAAAAGCCTTAGGCTAAATAAATTTAAGTTTTTTGCACCCCTGGCTTTGGAGCACCCTTTTGCACACTTGAATTATGAACTTTGGCATTTTATATTAGTATTTGGATATATAGCATAAGCGATATCCTTAAATACAGAACTATTTAAACCAAAATATACTATAAATATACTAAAAATAGTTAATTTTAACCCTAAAACTCTTTTGCAGTTACGACGCATAATAATAACAGCGCTCCGGAACTCGACTACCTCCGGGAACGTTTACAGCACTTGCAAGATAGTCTACTTAAAGATTTTAAAAAGTGTATAAACGAAGAAATCGAAAATATTGTGCAGGAGTTACGTCAACACGAACTCCAACTAAATGAATTCCGCGGCTTCGCTAAATCACAACACACGAACACCTGGAGCAATCGCATTGCAGTGACGGAAGACGCCCAAACGGCCAATGGCAATGTACCAACTGAAAAATCCAAAGAAATCAATGCCGAAAGTAGGGACAACAAATTAGCAGGCAAACACAAAAAGCAGCCCCGACCGCTGCCCGACAAAGTGTTCAAAATACGCGAATCGTATCTCACGGTGTTACTGGAGGTCGACCACATGCGCACCATTTATCACATATTCGTCGCAATATTGCTGATGCTACTCATACAAAGCATTTCGTATGATTATTTGGCCGAGGGAAGGTCAGTAATTTTGCGATTATTTTAAAAAGAAAATGAAAAAAAATTTTTTTTTTACAGAGTTTACTTCGGTTTGGGCACCTTTAAATCGTCTCTGGAGAAAATTGAATATGTTTTTGGCATTTGGTTATTGGAACATGTTGTCGTATTTCTGCTTTATTACGCCTTCAAAATGTGGACTAATGTGCGTGTCAAATTGGCTAGGCAACGTGAGTACAGTAGCAATAGCCACTTTCTATATCTGAGTATGAGTAGATTGATTGGCGGTCACCTCTCATTCCTCAAACTTAGTTTCAAATATCAAAATTCTTTATTCAAACTGTCTCGGTATAGTTCATACACCCAATTCTCTTCCACATGGATTCAACGAGAGTCGATTTAGTCGCGGATCCAATTTACAATCATTCTTCAGCTATACATTGTTAGGTAAATTTATTGCCACAAACCTAGGACATCAGGGAATCTTACAAGGAAAGGAAATCTCATAAATAGATCAGTGAGCCGAAAGGAATTACAAGCAGGCTTCAATCTCTAAGAGTTTTTTCTTATAACCTAGCGTGTGGACTCCTCTTCTTCTCCTTTACTGGCGTAGAAACCGCTTACGGGATTATAGCCGAGTTAACAAGAGCGCGCCAGTCGTTTCTTCTTTTCGCAAGGGGGCACCAATTGGAGATTCCAAGCGAAGCCAGGTTCTTCTCCACCTGGTCTTTCCAAAGGAGTGGACGTCTTTGTTTTTCCTCTGCTTCCTACGGCGGGTACTGCGTCGAATACTTTCAGAGCTGGAGTGATTTCATCCATATGGACGACATGTCGTCGTATATCTCATACAACTCATCGTTCCATCGAATGCCATATTCGACGTGACCAACTTTTCTCTCGAAAACTCGTAACGTCGCCTCAGATGTTGTCATCGATATTAATGAGTGACTTATAGAGTTTTGTTTTTCTCCTCCTCATCTCCTCACCCCTTACAAATATTGAAAAAACCCTTCCATTATTGAAGTAAAAATTGAAAGTGAAGAAATTTTGGTCTGACAAGGACTCTTTAGAAGTATAAAAATTAGCATCGGCTTATAAAGAATTCACTCTGAAGATTTTTTGCTATAATTATAAGTCAATGCCAAGATGGCAATTGGGATGGTATTCCCCTACAGAAACTCATTTCTTTCATATATAAAATTGAATGAAAACTTGTGTATTTTATACTTTTCAGCGGCGCTCCAAAGTTTCTGGTCGCATTCCTGCCTAATAACATACATTAGCTCACAGTTATTATTCGGTTATGTCGCCTCGGCACTTTGCCTTAAGCTGGATCTAACTTTTATAACCGCCTCCATTTTGCTGCTCGAGTCCACTAGACTGCTGATGAAAATGCATTCCTTTGTGCGCACAAATGCTGGACGCGTGCTCGCCGGCAAACTGAAAACAGATGCGTTATCAATTGATGTTGACGACTTATATGATGTACAGCAGTCAACACAAGCTATACGCCTGCCAAGCTTCAGTTCCTACTTATACTTTCTCTTCGCACCGACACTTATCTATCGCGATAGCTATCCGCGCACAACGCACATACGTTGGAAATTCGTTTTGGCGCGTTTCATGGAAGTGGTTGGAGTTGCATTTTTTTACAGTTATATATTTGAACGTTACATTAGAGTACAGTACGAAAATATTGGCCTTGAGGAATTGAGTCTACGCACTTTGGTCATTAAGTTACACAGCATGGTTATGCCCAACAATATCATCTTTTTATGCGGTTTCTACCTCATTCTACATTCTTGGTTGAATTTCACCTCGGAATTGTTACGCTTCGGCGATCGCATGTTCTATAAGGATTGGTGGACATCATCAACGTATGATGAATACTTCCGTAATTGGAATGTTGTGGTGCATGATTGGCTCTATGAGTATATCTATAAAGATTCTTACAATCACTTGTTTAAGGGCGCAAAGTTACCAGCAATGTTAATGGTATTCTATACGTCAGCGTTGGTGCACGAGCACATAATCGGATTTGCATTGCAACTCTTCTTCCCAGTGATGTTTTGTTTCTTTGGCGGATTTTCTATGGGTCTGCTATTTCTCTTCCGGAACGCCTCCAAGAGAGTTGGTAATTTCGTGGTATGGTTTTCACTGATCTTGGGCAATGGCTTATTATATTCCTTATATAGTATAGAATATTATGCGCAGAAAAATTGTCCAAGAGCTTATGAAAGTTGGACGGACTACTTTGTGCCCACAGTGTGGACTTGCTACAACAAATAATAGTACTACAAGTCGAACAAATTTTTGTATATTTGTATTGTACATATAGAGCTTTAGAGGTTATAGTGAAGGATATCAATAATTTTCTATCTAATTGATAAGATTTATGTATCTTTGTAAATATGTAAGTGCATAGATATTAAAAATATTGAAATGTCTTCAACAGACTTTTTCTAAAAGCTCTGTTGTGCTGTTTTTACTAAGAAACTTTGTAGATTTATCGTTACAATAGTCGTTATGTGTTTAAGAAATATAGCAATATGGAAATTATTGTGTAAAACATATATGCCAATTTTAAGTAATTTAAATATTAATAAAAATACAAATATATGTTTCCTAATAAAAAAAAAAGAAATTCTGTTTTAAACGTAATTTAGTTGTATTTCTCGGCATAGAGTTTCGTAAAAGGGTTACAAAAGGATAGATTGATCAACCAGGAGTCTGAATACAACAGCATCAGGTAACCAAACAAATTGGGCAGGCACTACTTTTCCCAAATTTAACCCAACACCTGGGTCTTATATAGCACACAATATATGTACATAGTCATGGAAACTACCTTCCATTTACAATATCCTTGCAGCGTTTAAATTGTTTAAGACTTTAGTCCTAGATCAACCTCTTCAGCCTTAACAGCTTATTTTATCATCAAATGATATATAGGATGCCATTTTTCGTCCATTCCCATCCTCCACGAACACCTCTTATTCAAAACAGCAGATGCTATATCTGCCTCGCTACATCCTAATCTTTCTCATAACTATATTACTTTTTTTGTAGAATATAATTTATAAAAAACCCTAAAGAAGACAAACTTCGCAGAGAGAATACGTAATTTTTGCAGCGACTGTGACGAAATGTCAAATAAGATTAAACGCAAGGTGTCACGGATTTCATACAATTATTTTTTTAATCATAAAATCGTTCTTTACGTATATTACACTATAAAATTTTTCAAAACAAAAAATACGACTTTATTCGAAAACAAAAAACGTACGCACACATTTTATCACATATTAAGTGTTTTCAAATACATACGATACCATATTTATCATTTCTAAGTTTAGCTGGCAACTACAGCAATAAAAGCCAAAATAAAACAAAAAGAACGTCGTACAGGAGATTTATTTTGTGTAAAGGTAAATTTAATTACAACTTTTCGCGTTGTATATCAAAATATAGAAAAAAATGATCTATACAACAGTTGGAAAAGACCAAAGCATTTCTATTGGTGTCTATCTTAAACAATTTGAATGAAGAGAAAGCAATTTGTGAATAAGTCTGCCGTGCTTTCAAAAGGTCGAACAACGGAGCAACTTGTAATTTGTGTTTCTTCGAAAAAAAGTCAAAGAATACGAATGTTACAACAACAATAAGGTAAATGAAACTTAAAAGTGATAACCAACTGTTGGCGATAACAGTATGATTTTAAAATTATTTAATATTTGTACTTGATTAATAGTAAATAAACATCATACTTATTAAACAACAACACTGAAAACAAGGGAACAGCTGGTAGGCACTTCGAACTGAATAACATAGTACAAAGCGTCGCAAAACAAGTGAGATTTTCAAATAATGTTTGGTTCGCGCTGGTCACGTTACCAGTACGATGTGGACGATTTACGACGCAGTAATGCCACAGCATTAATTCTGGAACGTCAATACGGAGATATGGATAGATATGTGCAGCGACGTTTGCAAGTATCATCCGCTTACATTGATCGACTCGAACAGGAGACTATCTTACGTGGTCATCAAGGTTGTGTAAATTGTCTTGAATGGAGCAGTAATGGGCGCATATTAGCGTCTGGTTCTGATGATTTTTGTGTGATGCTTTGGGATCCATTTCGTAAGCGTTGCCTACGTAGTATACCTACCAAACATTCCGGCAACATATTCTCTGTAAAGTTTTTACCACGACATAATGATGCACTCATTGCCACGGCAGCGGCAGATAGATCCATTTACGTGTTCGATGTGAATCGTCCAAATGATGCTATACTTAGTTGTACTTGTCATGTGGGGCGTGTTAAGCGGTTAGCCACAGCACCAGATTCGCCTTTTGTATTCTGGTCAGCTGGTGAAGAGGGTTCAGTTTTGCAGCTCGACACACGGGAACAACATCGTTGCAACACTGAAGGAAATCGTGTGCGTTTAGTAAATCTTGATACACATGTCAACACGCATGCTGAGGCCAAATGTCTGGCAATTAATCCGCGACGTACAGAACTTTTAGCAGTTGGTACGAATGATCCATATGCACGCTTATATGATAGACGCATGTTGCAACTAGTTTCATCGCTGGTTGGTGGAGGCAGTAATCTACTTGTAAACGGTGCCGGTGAGAGTCTAAATATTTTTAATAATACCATATTTATAATATAAAAATATTTTCTGTTAGATAACGGCAATGGCGTAATACCTAAAGATTGTGTCACATATTATTGTCCCGGACATATAAGTAAAGATAATTCTAAACTTATCGAGCACGACTCTCGTGCTATAACGTACCTTACTTTCAATGCGACCGGCACAGAGTTGCTGGTGAATATGGGTGGTGAGCATATATATCTCTACGACTTGATGAATGCCGAACAACCAGTGTTTTTGAACTTACCGGAGTACAAACCGCCACCAAGAACTTCAGAATCCGACATAGAAATGGCAGTTATGCAAGCAAGTTATAATTCCTCTTCTCCTAATGAAAGTGCTGCCGGAAATCAAGCTATTGATGAAAATAACCTCTTAACACAAAGTGCAATTAGTACCGTTGATGCTCCACAAACGACTAATCGACGAAAATTGCCCGAATACATTGAACGCTATAAGAAAATGGGAAACGATTTTCTTGAAAACGAAAAATACTTACGAGCAGTTGAAAAATATTCGGAAGCCATTGAAATGGCGCCCAACTGCCCTGTATTATATCTGAATCGAGCCACTGCTTATATGCGACGACTTTGGTTCGGTGATGTGTATGCAGCATTGCGGGATTGCCATCAGGCCCTGCGACTTGATCCTGCCTACATTAAGGCACACTTTCGTTTAGCACGCGCGCTGCTCGTGCTGGGCAGACCGCAGGAGGCAGACGAGTGCCTTAAAGAGCTAATCGCTCGCTTTCCCAGCTATGCGAATAATCATGGTATCATGATGCTACGTAAGGACATCAAAGAGAATCGCCAAATGTCACAATCACAACAGCAGCAACAACAACAACACCAGCTGCATGGCAGCGAACAACAACCCTATAACTGTTTAGAACTGTCCGATGCTGAATATCAATGGCGCAGCAAAGCAAAAGACTACAGCAAACGTTATGTGGGTCATTGCAATACAACAACTGACATCAAAGAAGCGAATTATTTCGGCCGCGATGGTGATTTTATTGTTGCTGGTTCGGATAACGAGAGTTTCTTCATTTGGGAGCGCAACACAAGCAAAATACGAGCAATCTACAAGGCTGACGTTTCGATTGTCAATTGTGTGCAACCGCATCCGGATATTTGTTTGCTAGCAACCAGCGGCATTGATCACGACATAAAAATATGGTCACCAATTGCACCGTCTCCTGATGAAAGACCGAATTTGGTTGAATATGTCGACAAGACGGTGGAGGATAACCAGCAAAAAATGAAAATGGACCCGTTTAATATGAACTCAGGCATGAATGCTTTCTGCCTTAATGGATAATGCGTGATAGTTATGATAAACCTATAGTGCTTGCAAATTTTAATGGGACAGCTCAACTAAATTGTCTATCTAACAGCTAAAACAAAATAAAATTTGGAAATAATCTAAAAAAAAAAAAAGGAATGAATAAAACTGTTAGCGGTAAATGTGGACTAGATTTTGTTTTGTGGACGACAATTTAGAAGTGTATGCATTAAAGAATAATTTTCGAAAAAATTTCTTCACTCACTTTTCTTGTTGTTTAAACATATATTAATAATTGTAAAGCTTTAAATTGCTCTATTTTTTTTTTTTTTTTGCCAT
>NW_017535319.1:349917-354504 GCF_001853355.1 Bactrocera latifrons
CTATGCAATAAATTTGTCACTATTTTTGAAGACTGTGTCCACTTTGTCGTCCACAAATGTCATAATGTTAATAATATTAAATCTACAATAATTTAGAAATATATACACAATTATATTTAGAAAGCGATGGCACTTCTTCATCGAATCGATAACCGCTTGAACATTTCTAAGTTAAAATTAATGCTTAAAGAATTTAAATACATTATTACTTTTTTTAAATAAAAAAAATACTGAATTATAAAAACCAAAGCCGTTCTCGATTCGACGTAAATTAACCCTTGTGTATACATAAATTTTAAGAAAGGCCATCTAAATTTAAGCACGTAGCAGTAGAGTAAGCGTTACGCTGAATTTCACTAATCAAATTAGGAAAAACATAATCAAAATAAAGTGGAATGTATTGATGAGCTGGAGGTAATTACTTTATGTACGCTGATGCTCCAATCAATTCAAAATTTTAGTAGAGCGCATACAAACTGATATCAAAAACAATATACACATAGAACTACTTGCAATTAACAGAATGAAATGCCTCAAAAAAGCTCGACTATACTAAAGAAATGAAGCTTCGAATATAATATGCAATAATGACTGTTTGATGAGTTAAATAAAATTACATTTTTGTTCCAGTTTGCACAGAAATTTTTAAGTGAATACAATTCGTCTGCTTATGTCTACCTGAACAGCTCCAACAGTTATGTATTGCTCAGAATGCAAATGTGAGACAAACTTCTTTATACGAAAATCACACTGTATAATGCTTATTAAAACGAATTACTTACTAATGTGAATACTTATTTACTGGTTTTCATTAAAAAGTTATTTTCGATGTACAATTTTATGTGTATTTCATTTTCTTTCGTTATAAGTGTAAGTATAAATACAGAAATTTGCAAATCACTCGCAACTCAAACACGTGAAATTTTTACCACATAAATGCAGTTATTTGCACTTCCCAATGCAGCTGGTCTACATAACTGGAACGGATACGCATATTTTTGAATTTTTAACCGACCCAGATATGTCAACTTGGCAGCATAGTTCGAAATGACAGAATAATTTCCATTAAACACATGATAACGGCACATATTTAAATAATAAAAACAAGCAATATCTGACATTTTAATTTATTTGTGTCATTTAAAAACTATATTTCACATGTATGTATGTATATACTTTTTATATTTTTTCATACTATTATAATTATATTCAAGTATTATTTAAATTTAAAATTTTGTTTTTCTATCGCGCGTTATATATGTATTATTTTATTATAAACTAAAAGTTAATAGCGTTTATTATGTTAGCGATTTGCATCTGTGTTTCATTAACGGCAATAGATTGTATAAAGCGATAATAAGTTCGTTATATTCATCATAATTAGCTTGTTCAATATGTAAGTATGTGTGTGTGTTTAGAAAACTGTGACGTGAATTTTTAGGTTATAATGATAACTGTAATGTGTCTTTTAAAGAAAAAAAAAGGAACTTAGACTGAAACCAGATTTAATGCAAACATAAAACGCTGAACACAAAAATTATCAATTAATATTTAAATTAAATGAGCTATTATGTTACAAAAGCTTTGGGGCCATTTACTTATATTGTGTGTGTGTTTTGTTTAATGTTGTCTGAGAATAAATTATTTTGGAAGCAATTCATGTTGTATAGCGAGCCTTACAGCACTTTCAATAAGGTGGTAAATTTGAAATGGTCAATAGATGAAAGCAAATAATTTTATAATTAATTTCCAATGGCTTTTTTAGAGATATTTATAAAAAGAAAAGACTACTAAATATTTCTAACAACAAAAATATTGGTAATCCTTTCAATTTAACAGTTACTAATCATATCGGCTTATCGAAAGTGTTATAGGCTAAGCTAGTCGCGTTATAAAAAAAATCTTACAACAGAACCGACAGAATTTTATGCTGACGTATTGAAATTGTACTTATGTATAAATAATTTTCGCTACTTTGTTGGTTTTTAAATTAAAGAAAAGTTGTGAAATTACCAAAAAAAAAAAAAAACAATTAATTAAAACACTATAAATTTATATTTTGCTGCCATGAACGCTGTAGCACTCGCCTTTTGTCTGTATGTATGTATATATATATATATAGTATAAATGTACGAATAATTGCAACTCTAAATGGATAGCTTAGTATATCTTAGTGCTAAACAGGAGGTACAATCCCATTCTTAGTGTTTTCAACCCTTACATTCGCCTTTTTACAAATTATCCAATTTATTTAGCATTCTACAGTATCGTTTATAGTTTTTATTTTTAAAATTTTTGTTTTAGCATTAATTATTTTATACACTACAAAATTCTTTATAATCGCCAACTTGTGGCATTTAAGTGTTTATTTTTTTTCTTAATTGTTTTTTATTTTAGTTTAATGTGTGAGAAAATAATAATAATTTTTAAGTTATATAAATAAGCCAGTATTAGGTGAGACAGTATTAAGTTGAGTAAAATATACATATATGTAAATGTAAAACAAAAAGCGAAAAAATTAAGCAATAATTATTGCAAATGGAATTATGCGGAATTTTTGTAGAGCCAAGTTTGAAATACATATAAACTGCATGATAAACGCGTTAAAGGGTATACACACAAGTAAACGTTTGGCTATAGCACTCACGCGCGTCTTTGTTGTTTCAATTAAATAATTTGTTCAACTATTTAGCATATCGCGGTATGGGTTATATTTGCATTTTTTAGTAGTTAACTATATTTATCAATTAATTACAAGTAATTTTACGCATTTAAAATAAAATTTAAACTGCTTTTATTTAGGTTCATTTAAAATTATAATCATTCCTTATTTTTAGTTGTAGGCGTATTTGTTTTTATATGTTTGTTGTATTATTATATATAGTCGTCTGTTTTTTTTTTTTTATTTACCACCATCAACCTTCTCGTTTTATGGAACTGGGAGTTTCTGCCAGACCTTTCACTTTGAGGCGATCAGCAGTTTTCAAGAAGGCCGGCAATTGTTCTTGCGAGACATTTACTTCGCCGGCGTACATAAACTCTAATATAGCTTGCAGATGTATATACGATACATCTTTTAAAATAATGATGGGGTGCTTTGAAGGATTTTCCTGTGATAAAAAATTGTTAGAAATGTTAAAAATATTTTTTCATTTCATGATATAAATTGTTATATTTTACCTCCAAAAGTGCTTTGAAATACGGGCTACATGCAGATAGAACCATTTTGTGCGCTTTGCAAGTTTGTCCTTCGCAGGCAAGTGTTACCTGAAATGATATTCATAAATTGTGGTATAAAAAAAAAACCATTGCCAGTTGAAAATATGAAAAACCGTTAAAAGAAAAAAGTATAAAGCATACTTATGCGCAACTGAAATACGCGGGTTGCTAAATGTGGACACATCATAAAAATATTTCATTGTCTATATTACATGTTTAAGCACCCAAAGCAACCAATGGTGTATCAATGGTGTGCATGTATAGTATGTAACTGAAGACGTTAATTTACATCTATTTACTTATATTTCAACAAAGCAGTCTTCTAGTTTTGAAAACCTTTAACACAACGACAACAAATATACCTATAACTCATTAAATACTAAATGCAACCTAACAACCAGCAGCAATGAACGATGGTGGCGAAACTTCCAAGAAAGCAATGGATAATAAAGAAACGAAAAGAGAAACTCATGGCTCAATGACACAACAAAAAAGCAAAAGAAGTTTCGTTAAATCGAACAAACAAAAAAAAAAAAAAAAAAAAAAAAATACAACCAAGGTAAGATTCTTGCAGTTTAATATTTTTTACTTGTTTTGTCGAAATACATATCATACTAACAAATTTTGAATGAAAATAACACTAAAAATAAAACTGAGGTTAATAGAAGATTAGAAGTATTATATATAACTAAAATAATTTCAATTTAGTTCTAAAATATCTTCGAATATTGAAAGCTTAAATACATGGCCATTTAATTAATAACCAAAGGAAAATATTATTAATTTTAACTTGTTGAGACGAAAGATCCTAGCTATTATATAATAGTTACGGGTTTCTTACTTCAATTTATGTCCCATATCCTAATCCTGACAATTTAAGAAACAGTGCTTAAAAATCGAAGTGAGCATCAGAGAGATACCACAGAAGTTGACTCAACACATTTGGTTAATGTTTTGATTAAAAAATGTTACGAGTCTAGAGCAAAAGCCTGAATCTTTTGCGAAAATTACGTCGAGTAGAAGTCACAAAGGAGATGCTTGAAAACGTAGCTGAAGATCCTACATTCATTCGTTCCCACGACAGTATGATCTAACTAACCAAATCAGACACGGATTTTTATCCGGTCAAGGGCTGTCAACTGGGCACTATTCCTTGAAATTACTTCAGGAATGTTTATACCAAGTGTATGGAAATTTGAATTAAGCATTGATATGCTTGCATTAGCTCAAAAAGAGTCCATCTTGAAGTAGAGATTAGCATAAAATTATGTGAAACAAGTAAGGAAGGGCTAAGTTCGGGTGTCACCGAACATTTTATACTCTCGCATGATAAAGTGATAATCGAGATTTCAGGCGTGATTGTGAACC
>NW_017535319.1:355539-430736 GCF_001853355.1 Bactrocera latifrons
TATTTCACCATAAATTTACACTTTTAAAGCTATTTTTAATTATTAAAAAACCCGTTATCAAACGCGGGCACACAGCAATATTTTACTTTTTTTAATTTGAAAATTTTAATATACATAAAATGTACAATACTTACGTCTGTAAAACTTTTCTCGTCCCTCAGGTGCCGGAACGAGGTCACCATATTCGTTTGGAAATCGTTCCATTTTAGGAAAAACTGTTGATCAGACGACATCATTAAAGCGGCTTTTTTTTATTTACGAACGCAGTCAGGAAATCGGAAATAATTTATTTAGTACAGCGCAGCGCCCTTTGACGTTGGACCAATCCGTTATAATATGTAAAATTTAAATTGATGAATTTTCCAAAAAGTGTGTATGAAAAGCGTTTTTCTATTTATTGAAATTCTAATTATTTTATTGTCAAAGCTGCAACCGTTTTGAGAAATAGAGTCCAATATGGGTCAAGAGACGACAACAAGAAATATTCCAAATCACACAGTGCTTTTTACTCCAATACAAACAACTTCACACGCTCTTGGGCGCTCCACAAAACCTATGCAAACTATACCGTATCGGAAGTGTTGTTGGTATTGCTGTTTGCTAGTCTCTTGCTGTTACTGTCGCTGATGCTGCTGCTCCAACGTTTTCAATTTAATTCGCGTTACACGTATGTAGTAGTTGTTGTTGATGGATCACTATAACGTTGTACGGCAAATAGTGCTGTTGATCTTTTCAGCGTTTAGTAAAAATATTATTTTTTCTTATTTGTCTTTCACTTTTGAGTGCTCACAAAGAGAATTCGCAGCAAATACAAAAATAATAATAAAATACGACAAGTCGCTCTCACGTTGTTGGCTTTTCTTCTGGGCTCTTGCATTTACTGCGTTCAATGCACAGTTGCAATCAGATCTGCATGCCGTGTATTGCGCGATCAGTAATTCAACTCACGAGAGCGTTTCCGCTACTTCTATTTTATTATTGTTGCTGGATTTGGATAGGTTGGGAATTTCTGTAAATAATAAAAAATGTAAATACATATATTTACACATTGAACATATGTAGATGTATGTATTATAAGTAAGTAAATTTCCCTTTGCTAAATGAAATCTAATTATACAAGGGTTAATTAATTGTAGAGAGAGCGTGTTGTAAAATTGTTGATGATCAACAAATGTAAAATGGAAATATCACTACAAATTAAAAAAATTTAACTGTTGTATGCACATATTACAAAAACAAAAAAATTAATTTATGTTTATAAGATGCTAACGGAAAATTCTCCAAAAGTCGCTAACTGGCATCCAGAATAAAATGTCAAAACAATACCCACATTCGAAAATCAGTAAAATGCAAACATTTTTCGCGCAAGGAAATCTACTTTTAGTTCAGGAAAAAGCTGCATTCCGCACAGCACTCAAAGTACTCGTTTGTAGTTACAAATTTCGTGTTTGTATGAGTATTCTCTTTGGACACAAAATCTTTTGTGCAATAGGAAATATGTACATATGTATAAAAAAATAATAAATAAAAAACACATACTGCAAGTGTAGAACAACAATTAAATAGGTCGCCAATCAATTAGATGCTTTAAGAAATTGAAAACATCATAGGGTAATCAGCATGTTATGTATGTAAATGTTCTGTTTAATAATTTTCGCAATCTTACTTGATTAGACTAGTTGCTACACAGAAATGCAGTTATTCAGTTTACTGAAAATGTGTTTACTTTCAAATTGTATTTTCATCAGGATATTAAATTTATAAGGAACTCGAAAGTATTTAAGCATTCAAATAACAAAACTTTTCAACAAAGCTGTAAACCATGTATTTTACTAAAAATTTATGAAAGTTAAATTTTTAAAAATTTAAGCAATTTCGGTATTAAATATGTGATATTAATTAATAAATTGTTAATATTAAGAAAAAATAATTTTTTTTTCAGTACTATACAGTAATATATTAAAAACAAAAATATTAATTGATTTATTTTTTTCAATTTTTTTACGAAAAATGTCAAACGTCCACAATAAATGCTGACATAGTACACATACATATGTATGTATATATGAAGTTATTGAATATGCAACTGCGCTAACATCATGCATACAAAACCAAATAATGTAAGATGTTGCTTCATACCACAATTGCTCGACTGGAAGCTCCCACAAAACTTTAAGCCAAGCACACGTGCATATGTATTTTTGACGGCGCTCTTTAAATACATCCATTTGTATGACATATGCACATGCATAAATATTTATACGAAATATACATACGAGTATATGCAGGTATGAAAGCATTAAAAGTAAAAGGAGAAAAACAGCTAAGTAAAATGAGCCAACCGTGTGCAATAAGCAGAGTGGAGAGCAAGCGTACAACGTTACCAATCTAAGCGAAAAAAATACCTTTCACTTTTCAAGGCAATTTCTGCGCTGTTAGCTTGCTAGCTAGCTGTCCCACTGCGCGACGCTGCACTGCATCATCTACGTACAGAGAGTCAACCGACACATAACTGGTGATTCAGCGTTGGTAGCAACCAAAACATTGCCTCATACCATAAACTACATACATACATAGAGCTACAATATAGGTTTTGGTTTACACATATGCTATACCCGACAGTAAATTTAGCAAATACCATATTATTGTGCTACTAGCCCAATTGACAATTGTCATCAATTGTCTATATATTACAAATATCTGAAGTCTTGTTTTTTCATTTTTATATTTAATACGCTTTGTGTTATTTACAATTTACTAATTTGAAATATTTTGATGGTCTGAAGCCGTTTACTAAAACACTAATTTAGACTTATGTAGAAGCAGCACTTTGTGAAAAGGCACTTATAGTACATTTTACCACATGGTTGTAACGTAAAGGTTTGCCATAAAAATTCCGCATACAAAGCATTATCTCACTTAACACCCTCCCAACGCAATATTCTTTTTTTATTTTACTCTATCAGTTGCTCTGATCACTGTCGCTACGCCTGCGCAGAGTTTCAGCTTAAAACGCATACCTGTATGTATGTGGGAATGTGTAGCATTGGAAAAAAATACTAAGAGAAAGAGAGTGTAAATGTTAAAAAGCGAGCTAAGTTTAGCTTTGTCATACTTTTCCCTGAGCGATTTATTTCACATTTCATTGTGCAACCATAGCATTTGTTTTTTTTTTTTCTTCCATTATCGCTTGTGTTGTCTGTCTGCTCAGTAGAAAATCGTCCAATGAGTTGTGTAAAAGCGCTAAGCCAGCATAAATAATGAGTTGCTGTGCAGTAAATATGTTTTATACAATAATTATTTTCTGACTTTTTTCGAGCTATAATTTAATAAAATAGAAAATATGAATAAAATATTTAAACTTATTGGGCTAATATTTAGTTGTGATAACCATATTTCGCATATTAGCGATATTTTAAGATTTATCTTGATTTAGATCGGTAAGTTTATAATGAAGCTATATGCTATATTGCTGGATCTAAACTATTTCTTCGGAGCTTATATTGAAAAAGGAAGCTCCCCGACGTTTCCTTTTAGTTACTACAAACGCCATGGCAGGCGTAGATACTTTATATACAGAAGAATGTAAATGTAGAAAATAAATATCATAGCCCGTCTTCTTAGTCATTTAACCACAGTAGCTATAGATATGACACACATATAAGTCGTTATAAAAGAGTGTGACTTTTATAGAGTATTAACAAAATCATTATTTTTCTTCCTATTCTATATATTTTGATCCCAACACAGAAAACTCATGCAAACTCGCAACTATTGAGCCCGCAATACTTTCGTCGTAACGTGAATAGACAGCGTTATGTTAGTATTGTATTCACCGGCAGTTACTTGATTCCAGAGTAGTTTTTCGTCAGTTACAGTTCTTTCGCAACTTTGACAACAACACCACACTAATGTGTTTTACTGCCGACACTTAACTTTGTTGTTGCTGGTAAAAAGTTGCGACATCCAACTAAGCAACTAAAAGCGAAGAATCCAAGCCTAGGCTAAACAATAACGACTACAAACACATACTTTTGTAATAGCAAAAAGTTTTATAGAGGCCAAAGAGTAGCAGCTTCCAACGAATTCACTCGCATTTTTTAAATTTCATCAGCTATGTACGGCGGCATGTACTTTTAAATAACATGTATATAAAAATAAATCTACGTCGTACTATCTGTTTTTGCTGATCATTATTGTATAGTAAGTTCCGTTTTAGCAAGGTGCATTTTGGCGCGAAACAATCAATATCAGATCAGTGATTGCTTAGTTGATATTATAAAAGTTTCCTTATCGGCAAGGTAGGAATATCATTATTGGACACAATAAATAAATACAAATTATGGACTTGCATACACACCTGTTAAATATGCACAAATTTTTGCATTTAAAACTAGTAGAAAAGATAGAAAAAAACTTGCTGTTTTGAATATGACAAATTCTACCCTTAACGATTAAAAACCGAATTTCCTCTTATAATTTTCTCCGTTGATAAAGTAAATACGAAGTAGCAATACAAAGCAAAAATGAAAAAAAAAATATTGTGTAATAAATGCACTTCTTGCTTGCCGACATCTTTACAAGCATACCATTGCCTCTTGAGTTTACTATTGCACTTGCACAACCAATACCAGCCAAACAACGACTTCAACATGGTCATCAGACGGTGGCTAGCAAATCGAACAAGAGTACACACAACGATAAATAGTCACTGCAGGCACGGTAGTTTAGTAACAACAACTGAACAATAAAAGCCCAACTTACATTTCTAGAAAAACCACTTTTTCATAGAAATTGTTTTTTAGGTCGCCTTGGACTCATTTTTCGTTTTTTTCAACTATGCCACGCTCACTTCACTTCTTTGCTTATTGCTTCTTCGCAATTGTGTGGCTACTCTTTCTCTCTCAATTTCCTAGCTCTTTGCTTTTACTTCAACAAATCCACTGTCGATCAACGACGACTTTACTCCATTTACACAAGTACACGCATTCAAGTCAAAAACACACAAACATATATAACGCGTGCACGGTTTCATTTGCTTGCTTACAAAAAACTTCTTTCGCAATTTCCTTATATTTCAACAGTGTGCACATTGCTATCACCCACTAGTTTTTGATGCACTACATACATATACATCTAGCATATGAATTACCTGCATTCTATTAACGCTTTATTTTATGAATAATTTTAACTTCACAAAGCACACAGGATCTATTCACTATTTTTGCTTTCCTTTGTTACTCACTAAATTTCATGTATGCATACATGGTCATTTCGTCATTCAATCTTGCTTTCACCGCACCACTGTTTCCTAAGCTTACCTCTTTTTCAATACTTTTTTTTTTTATTAAGCACACGCTGCTCTGCTCCTTTCTCTAGTACTAGCTGGCTTGCTTTTTCTTTCGTCTTTCACGGCATTCAACACAGAAATGCTCACCGCACAATTTCTTCTTCTTCCGTTACTTTTCTCCAAGATTTCGCTTCGGCTATCTATTTCTTTCTTTTCCTCTTTCACTTTCCACTTCTACTTTTTCGCTTCCTTTTTAAAAGAAAATTAATCTTCTAATTTCCAATTTACTACTTTTTATTCTATTAATTTATATTTTACACGTTCGATATTCCACAGTGCACACGCAATGGTAATTGGAAAGATTCCGCTTGTTTTGCACTATTCGATGCAACCGATGGAAAACAATACTCTACTCAGTCACCGCCTTTCAGTTTCAGCGAGAAAAACAAAATGAAAGTCGTTCTTCTTTCCTTTCGATTATTTACTTTATAGCGAGTTTACATTGAGAACAGTTTGACAGAGTTGCTAATCGATTCATTGTAAAATTTTGCTTACTAAATAACATAAACTATACGACTTGTTTCTTGTATTTCTTTTTTAAATAACTGCGTTGAAATAATATTATATATTAATGTGGTTGATATATATACATATAAATCAAATGTGGGTTGTGACTAATAATGATAAGAACATAGGTCTTTAAATTTCGAATAATAACTAAAGTTTCGGTATTGTATTCTTATTTTGTTGAGAATTTAAAAGAAGTTTCGAAAACTTCGTATTTATTACACTGCACAATAAAATAAAATGAAAAAACCCTATCAGCCAGTAGCTGTTCCCTGGTCTTATTTGTTCCCTACAGCAAGAACAAACGCGTAACAGCTGATTTGTGTTATGAATAACAATTCCAATATTCTTATTTGCACGTGAATTCATAGTTTTCTTGTTGTTTAAAATTTTAACCGTATTATGATAATTAAAACTATATTTTAAAATGCTTTCGTTACGAAGATCAATTAAATATCCTATACAAAGTTATATTAAGCACAATGTACGCTTTTGTAGCAACACTTTATTTCAACAGACTAGCAATGAAACCAAAAATGACCATAAGTTATCATTACGACAAGCTGAATGGAATCTTGCACAACTGAGGTATGCCGAGCATCCTTTAATTTTATATAGTAACAAATTACAAGAACAAGTAGAATTTATGAGTCCTCAACAACTACGAGCGTATAAACATAAAGAGATTCTTAAGGAAAAGCGTACATTACGACAACTACAAAAACAACCACTTATAGCTGAGCCACAGCGCAGTGTTAATGTGGACGATAATAATAATAACAATTTTCCAAACAATTGGATGGAAGATTACGAATTCTATGAGGGCAACGATGACGGGAAACACCCACCTTACGGTACAGCCGATAATAGTATAAGTCCTGTCTCTTATACACATCTAGATGTGTATAAGAGACAGGTGTTAATGTGGACGATAATAATAATAACAATTTTCCAAACAATTGGATGGAAGATTACGAATTCTATGAGGGCAACGATGACGGGAAACACCCACCTTACGGTACAGCCGATAATAGTATAAGTCCGTCATCCGTGCCTTGCAGTGGTTGTGGAGCGCATTTGCACTGTACTCGGACTAATTTGCCAGGTTAGTTACTAATTAAGTTACTGAATTTTAAACTACATGAATGTTATGTAACAAAAATTATGTACTTTATCTAGGATACATTCCTGCAGAGATATTCAAAGGTCGCACAAATAAAGAACTCCAAACCATAACATGTCAGCGCTGTCATTTTCTAAACAATTATAATATTGCTTTAGATATTGAAATAAGTCCCGAGTCATACGTCGAAACTATATCTCGCATAAAAGATGAATATGCTTTAGCAATAGTAATTGTAGATCTATTAGATTTCCCATGCTCTATATGGCCAGGTATAGGCGATGTTCTTGGCCATAAACGTCCAGTGTTTGTAGTTGGTAATAAAGTAGATTTACTACCACGGGATCATAATAATTACTTGGCTCATGTTAAAAGCTGTTTGAAAGATCAAATGCTACAGTGTGGGTTCGACTCGCTCAATATTAAACATATTAGCTTAATTTCTGCTAAAACGGGCTACGGAATTGAAGAACTTATAACTCAACTTCACAAAATATGGGCATACAAAGGAAACGTTTATTTAGTTGGTTGCACGAATGTTGGAAAAAGTACCCTCTTCAATATTCTTTTGAATTCTGATTACTGCCGTCCAGAGGCTACGGATTTAGTTCGCAAAGCGACGACCTGCCCTTGGCCAGGTACGACTCTTCAAATGCTGAAGTTCCCTATACACAGACCTTCAGACATACGAATATATCAACGTTTCCAACGGCTAACTTCCGAACGTTCACAAAAGTACGCTGAGAACGCAAATCGCCGACAGAAAGCCCAGAAGACTGGCGACATTAATGCAGCCCGTCTTGTGGGTAAAATTGGCAGGACTTTCGTTAAGACTGAAGAAACTGTTGATGCATTTGCTGTTTCTACCGGAACACAACCAATAGTTGCGTTGAATGAAAGAGATCCACGATATCGTGAAGCTAAGTGGTGTTACGACACACCAGGAGTAATGCACCCAGAGCAATTTACAGAATTGCTTACAACACAAGAATTGCAGCAATTGACGCCTCCTAATATGATTTTACCCAGAGCTATACGCCTCAAACCGGGTATGAGTCTCTTCCTAGCTGGTTTAGCTCGTTTGGATTTCTTAGAATGTAAATACGTTGATATTGACTGGGTAAAAGTATTTGTATTCAGTTCTTTATGCCTACCTTTGGTTATTACTCACACGGAAAACGCTGAAAAAATGTACAAAGAATACCTTGGCACGGAAGTACTCAGCCTACCAAACGGCAATGAGGCACGTCTAGCTCGTTGGCCAGGATTAAAAAGTTCTAATGAAGTTATCCAACTTGTGGGCAAGTATGAGGACGCAATCAGCTCTGAAATAGTTTTATCGTCAGCTGGTTGGGTGGGACTGAGAGTGCCTTATGCCAGTGATTGTTCATTCAAAGCATGGACACCACATGCGCGTGGAATATTTGTACGTTCCCCACCATTGGTACCATACGCAGAACGATTGGTGGGGAAGCGTATACGAAACTCTTTAGCATACAATTTAGGAAAACCGTTTACTTTTAAAAAATAAATTAATATTTTTAAAAACAAATATTTACATGTCTTCGATTATAAATTAAAATATAGCGCAGGTGCTTCTGATATGCCAGAACACTGCACTCCGTACAATAATTATTTATAACAGGAGACTGCGGCCTTGTTTGCCCGCTATTACGTTTCGCGGTTAGGGTGATCGAAGGCGTTGCCTTTTGGCTACCTCGCCTGATGGTCAGGGTTGAGTTGAATGGACGACTCCGAGTTCCCCTGTTTACTTTGCTCACGGACGCGGATTTGCCATCTTCACACCGCTTCGAGAGGAGGCTCTACCTCTAACCCTGTTTTGTGCCAATTTCTTTGCTATCTCAAGAGTCTTCCTCTCCCGAATATGCCTCAGATATCACTTAAGGCTTTAACCACTCATACCCTTTCTGCGAGGGTCGTCATGTCCGCCGCGATTGCCGACTGGTGATAGAGGGCAATCGGCACCTTCTTTTCCATTTCCTTTTGCGAGCACCCTTGGTATCCGCCCGATGCGACTTCCTCGAACTTCAGTTGAGTCTGCTGGGGCAATTTTGGTGATTCTCGCTATAGTCGCAGTAGCCGCAACGCAGTGATCTGTCGGGTCTACGCTGGTTGAGAGAAGATCCGTCACTATACTATAGCAGATTAAACTCCTAATTATCCAGAATACCAAATATATGACCAGTGTGCGACGAGGCCACGCATGACTAACCATCTCTTTGTATGCCCAGCTAATCCTACACATCTGACACCACTCTACATATGGTCCGACTGTCCAAACAACAATTTTCCTGGGTCTTCCATTGGATGACCTCGTTGACAACTTATCTGCACCCTACCACTCTAATGATTCATGAATCAAGTGCCCACACATTTGCCGGATTGCTAGCAATGTACATTGCCTATCGAGATGCCAAATCAACTAATTGGCAGCAATGCTGCCGAGTAACAATCCTTGAGCGGATAAAAATCCGGGAAGTTACGAATAAGGAGACTTAGCAACCAATAAATGTCTCTGGGGAGACAAGAAGTAAGATATTATAAATGTTTACATACATAAAGGTGCATTTTTTATTTAGAATAAATAAATTGATTTTTCAAATATTTTCAAATAATATAATTTATCTAATTAGAACCTATTATATAACGGTGTTTCTATTTATATACTTTTTTTTTAATCTGAAAAAACATGGGATGAGTGTATTATACTTTTTAAGAATACTTAAAAACGTATTTGCAACCCTGGTTTTCTTTTTTGCTTCAGCAACCGATGTGACATTTGAAAACTTCATTGGGTACATAAGGAGATAAAAATGACAACAAAGAAAATTGGAAGAATTGGAAAATTTTAAGAGAAATTTAAAGATTCGAAGTGGTTTTAACTAATAGTGCACAATTAAATTGAACTGTGTTAGTTTATTATGGAACATTAGTTTCTATTCGAGAGGCTATCTTAAGTACTGAAAAATGTATGTAAAAATATGTTCTAGTTGATTAGCTTGTTTAGTACATAATCGAATTACTAATAAAACTTGTACTTTTATGTGAAGTCATAACGCGACGAAATGGAACAAAATTCTGTGGATCCATTTGCCTCAGAAAACAGCGGAACTGCCCGATTTGTGGATAAGCTAGTTGATAATGGTTTAGCGGGTAGCGGTGGTGCGTGCAGCAGTAATAGTGCAACTATAAACGCCACGCATGAATTTCAAACTATGAAACCGGGCTTGGGTCAAAAGCCTGGCCAAACTTTAGGAAGAACCGAAATACCGCATAGTGAACTTGTAAAGATGCTATATTTTTTGGAGGGTGAACTTCAAGCTCGCGACGTCGTAATTGCTGCATTAAGGAATGAACGAGTCAAACAATATATAACGCAACTGCGTACCAAACGTGTGCAATCAAATGATCCATATGCGGCAATTTTCCGTGATAAAATAGCACTAGCCGGCAATATGATATCGCGAGAATCATCAACACAAGCGGCTCAAGCAGAAATGGAAGTGCGACAAATAATTGAACAGCAAATGGAGCAACAATATCAAATGGTTAGCAAACAACGTGCCACGCATTTGCGTATGGTCAACATACTTACAGAGTCTTTGGAAAACAATCAACGTATGTTGCAGGAATTAGAAGAAGAAAAGCGAAAGCATGAACATGACACAGCTCAGGGTGATGACATTACCTATGGTTTAGAACTAGAGAGGACTAAGTTACGACAAGAGTTGGAAGAGGAACGAGCGCAATTGAAAAAAATGGAAAAAGAAATGAAAAAGCTGCAAGAAACTTTGGATTACGAACGAAATCGTCAAAAGCAAATAGTTCTCTTGCTTATAGCTGAACGTAAAAAGATTCTTATGAAGTACATTGAAGAGGGTTAGTAGCTGTGTAGCTACCACTTTTTGGGATAAAGCCGTCTCATTTCAATATTATAAATATTATTTTATATAATGAACCATCTTAGGTAAACGGTCAGAGGACTTGGCGCAGATACTAGCAGAGGAGAAGCAACGTTCCGATACTATTGCGGAAGGTCTAGAAGAAGAGAGTAAAAAGTCATTACGTATGGAAGAGGAAATGGAGAAGCAATCTGCTGCGTTTGAAAATGAACGCAAAACATTCAAATTGACCGCTGCCAAGGAAGAGACGCGGTACTTTTTTTCGCCAGGTCAATTAATATTGTATAATAATTCTTCGCATTTGCAGAATTAAAGAACTCGAACAAGAGGTAGCGTTGCTGCGTGCTGAGAATGAGGCTTTAAAGAAACAGCAACAGATATTGCAACAAAGTGTGGCGGCTGGTGTGAGCGGAACACTTGTTGGCGGTGCCAAAGCTAGAACTCTTAGTGGTGAGCGTGCAACATAAGCATACATATTATAGCATATTTACATAAATTTTAATTGAAGAATTATTTTTATTTCAAGCGGAAAAATTTTGCTAAACTCTTTCAACATTATTTATTAAAGTCAAACCAAGTTACCCTCTTCTAACCCAATTTATAAAGGTGACTTTATTTATTAGCATTTTATCACTTAAAAAATCGCGGCATTATTTTCACTAACAATTTTTAAGGTAATCTCTGACTTACAACTTTTATGTTCATTATATCGTCTTATTTAAACTATACCTTATAATGTTGGTTGTTTATTAAATGTCAGTAAATTTTGTGTCACATGCTTTATTAGCGGCTTCTTTATTTGCATCGATTTTATGCTACTTTTTATAAATTTGTGTAAGAAAACTAAACAATTTCTATTTTACAGATGATGCATGTGCCACACCAATGGTAAATATTGCGAAAATCGTGCAACCAACAGCGACTGTAACGAGTGTACCCGTTTCTGGTCCAACAACCGGCATTGCACGTGCGCCCGGTCAGACATTGCGCAGCGGTGTAGGCAATGCACTGCCCGCTATAGCAGTAGCACAATCAGTTGCAACTGCCATACCGCTACAAACAGTTGCATTAGCCAATGCAGGCAATATAATCGGTGATAGCACAACAACTGTAGCTGCTGCAATATCAGCAGCAATTACCTCAACAGCAAGTAATTTAACAGCCGGTAGTGTAGTTGGTGCTGTTGGTTCGATTGTAGCGGGTGCACCACCATCCCCATCGCCTGTGAAAATGCAGCCAACAGCAACTATACAGCGTGCACCAGGCGGTAAATATGCAGCTTTAGCTGCAGCTGCTGCCGCATCGCACTCGCTGGATCAGACGGCGACGGCGCCACATCCAGTGCCAATTGCTGTACCACCCGTTACAGTACCACCGGCTGGCGCACGTGGTGCACCACCACCTATACCCCCCAATAAACCCATTGTACCGCCAAAGCGTGAACCATCGCTATCGCGTTTAAGTTCAATTGCTGTGGCTAGTGCAGTCTCCGGCACGGTTGGTGTAAATTCAGCTAATTCAGTTGGCATTTCAAACGCTACATCCAATACAAAATTAAATTAAAAACGCTTTAACCGCCAACACCGTACGAGTATACTGTTTCCAAATAAACAAATTAGTAGGAACATGAAAAAATCCAAGATTCACATATAAAATTGATATTCAGTTACAAAAAACACTGATACAACAATTAAACTGTTAACTGCTGTGCGTATATGCGTAAGTTGGCATAAATATTCACTATCTTGGTTCGTTGAAAATTAGACTAAAAAATTAATATTAAATAATTCACATTTACCTCGGTTCTTATATGAGCATAACCAGTACACATAAAACGATATTGTTGGTATAAATGTTCTCAATTTTACTATTATGCAGGCTTAGCTGCTTACCCCCCGCAGCTTGTGAAATTCATGTAATGTTATATATATTTTATTTTAAGTTTCTTGTACAAGACGTGTAATCGTAACATATAAAGCTGGCTTTGCATTTGTTTTCTATTACTGTTCGGGCAGTAGTGTGTCTCGCCAATGGCAAATATTGTGAAACTCGTGCAAGCAACAGTAGTGTTCCTAGCTGGCGTTTTGACTAAGCTCCGGGAATTATTTTTTGTTAAATTTATTTAACTCAAATATTAGAAAACTCTTATTACAAGTAATTTTCGAAAAAAAAAATTTTCAAAAATTTTATATTTTTTCAAAAATTTTATATTTTTTATACCTACGATCTTGCTTTTATATACAACAATTACATTTAACAAAACAAACAAATCTCTACCCTGTAGTCACTATTATACTCTTAACAAAAGAAAATCGAAACGTAATCATGGCCATATATACATACATAGTTGTATAATTAATAACCGCTAAAATATATATGCGTTAAAAACTGCAAAAATTCTAGTATTATATATAAATATACAAATAAATATTAATTTCGAAAGAGAAAACAATTAAAAAAAAAAAAGAAAACATAACTGAAAGTAGTAAACGCTCTACGGGGCGAGTGAAAAACGAAATAAAAGGCAGCAAATGAAATTGTTAATGAGGCAATGCATCAATGCGCTAAAGTATTACACACGTTCATACACGTAATTACAAAGTAACTAAGGATTATATGGTTACTCAAACCAACAAAAATGAATTACGGTATTGTGTATTACACACACCGCAGCTATAGTGTGAAAGTTTAAATATATGTTAAGCTTAATAGGTGGAACGTTATATGCCCTTTTGTTGTAATTTCTTATAGTTTGAATATATATATACATATATATAAAGAAAGTTATGTGGTATGATTTTTAAATGATAAGTAGTTCTACTTCTTTACTTTAAGTTTATTTGTTTAATGGTAGTATACTCACCCGTTGTATATTTAGTTCTGCATTAAGTAATTACGAAATAAACGTTTGGAAAACATATTTCCAACGAATATTTTACACACATGATTCAATAGGATCACAATATTGAACCACTTGAATTTATCCTACCTACATTTTTTATGTATTTATAATTATTAAGAGATATTTACTGTAAACATTACTAATAGTAACGACGACAGAGCCAATGTAGAAGCCGACTAAGGAACCACAATCAGAAACAACCTATTATTTTTTATGTCTAAAAGCGGCGTGTAAACAATTTGTATTTAAGGTTTAAATTTTAAACAATAAATATTGAATGATAAATAGTACTCAACCCATAACAGTGTTTTCAATTATAATAGCGCGTGATAAATTGCGTGCGCAGGCCAAACGTAGTAAATTGATGATTTCCTCAATATTTTCGATGCGATAGTCCTTTAGAATGTTGATTGGTTCCTATAAAGAAAAATTCATTTTAAAATAAAGTAATTATAAATAAATAATTATAAGGAAAAAATAATAATTATAAAAAAACCAATCTTAACAAAAATTAATTAATTATGAAAAATTTACTTTTCAAAAGACCAAAAATAATTAAATAATAATAAAAATTATAATTTTTAAAAAGTTAAAAAAATTAATTATAATTCAAAAAATTTTAATTAAAAAAAAAAACAAAAATTTAATTATCAAAATGAAAAATTTTATATAAAGTGCATAATTTTGAAATGTAAACAACATACATCCGGATACTTTTCCAAACGTTTTTTCTTCTTATCTATCAAGGGCACCAGTTCAGTTTCCAAGTGCTGTAGTATGGCGCAAGTTTCTTTGGAGAGTATTTTTGGATCCTTCGATTCGAGCAATGGTATGGAATCAATGAGTAGTGAAGGCCAAAAACTGTAAATAATGCAGAGCGTAATATGTTAATGAATCTAACAAGCTATTAGCTAATTCTTCGTACTATTCCGGTGTAATCTTCGACTCCAAGAGATTGACCAGCAATTCGGCAGCAGGCAAAAAATCTCGCTTACGATAAAATTGATAGAAATCAAAATATTTCACTAAAAATACTAAACGTGGCGATATGAACATTTTTGCACCAATATTTGCTATCACGTCTGGGCAGAGCATATCACCGGTTTTGGAATAGTGCTGTAAAAAAGTAACAATTTTACAATACACAGTCTAAATCCAATAAATTAAAAGAAAAACACATACGTTTAATAGAAAATCCGCTATCGTTGTGACATAGAGCGTGTCTTTCGAGCGTATAGCCCACTCTAAAGCGTTTCCATAACGCTGTTCATCAAGTGATTTCTTTGACTGTATTTTACAAATGTCTTGCTCTAGAAAGGAAATAATAAAATGTATAAAAGTCAAAACATATGTATAAGTATAAGGATTTTTACCAGCTTCGAAAAATCCTTTCTTTTGTGCAATGCCGATAATTTTTAATGCCTGTTTCTCCGTGCGGAACGGTATTTTCGTGAGCAGTAGCGCTAATGCGGCTTGACCTTCAAATGCGAAAAATAAAAATAAAAGTAAATTGTATAATTACACTATACAACTTACCCTCTTGACCACAATGGTCCAGATAGTCCATGCCTAACTGCCACAAAGAGTTGCATGTCATTAATGAGCTTCCAAAATCATAAAGCAAAGAGTCACGCAGTTTTATGCATTCACTAAATATAAAAAAAAATTAATATTTATTTGTATAATTTTTCGCTTTAAAATTTTATTTTTCATGTAATGCTTACTTGACTTGATTCTCGCCCACTATTTGCAACTGCCCAGCATTGTAGAGCAAGTCCGTGAGATGTGTGACGAACCACTGATTATCTGCCATCAGCTGTATTGCATGTATAACTTGATGCATATCGTTTTCCATGAGACTAAGTATAACACGATCTAACTGTTTCATTTGCAACTCATTACTGTTGTGTCCTTTGAGGCGCGCCCAACGCGATAGCCATGTGTTGGCTGCATTGCCCAATTCGAAATGCTTGCATGCATTATTTGTGTAGAACAGATAACCGGGAAAGAATTCATACCAATATTCGGTCTCTTGTATTTGGGTATTCCACATTTGTGTATCACCTGTTACTAACTGTAAACAAATTTTTATTTTTTTTATTTGCATATTTAATGATTTTACGCACCTGAATTAGTTCTTCTAGGTTTGGTTCAATGGCGAGAATATTTGCAGAAATTTTTCGTTCGGTGTCAGTGAGCCAATACTGCCACTGCGAACGGAATTTTTGTATTGAAGTAGCACCATGCATCTAAAAAAAAAAAATAATAAATAGTTATTATAATCATATGAAAATATTTCCAAAGCGCAACTTACACTATAAGTCGGCATGGTTTTCAATATTTGATCTGTTAGTTTAAAGTGAGGCGTTTCAGCTTGTGGGTGTAGATGTAGCAAAGCACGTGCCACATCTACTTGCCCCTGCATTATTAGACCTTTAAGCGCTGGCCAATAATCATCGTGATCACTTGCTTCTCGACCTAATAAAAGAAGATCAGTGGCCATACGTTCCGAAGCAGGAAAATGGAAACGTATCCAATCGAGAAGTTGTGGGACTACCGCATTGGTTGGTGTTGGATCCAGAAATAATATTTCACTTAAATGCCACACACATTCAATGGAATAGAATATTGAAATGTATTGTTGATATTTAGCTTGTGCGTCAGCATCTTCAGCTTCTTCTGCGGTTGCCATAGCATCTTGCAATTTTTCAAGACATGCTCGTATAATACTGCGATAAGTCCGCGAAATTTTCATGTATTCTGCTTTCGAGCCGCGTTTTTTAAGCTCTTGTAGTGCTACAAATGTGGAATTCGCTTCGGCCACAAGACTACGTAGGATGGGATCATCAAAGACAAACTCTGGTTGTAACATATGTATCAATACGTCATCTTTGCCTGCAGATTCAGTTGGAGCATCTCTTGTATTACTGGTAATTGGTCGAAAGGCAGATAAAGCAATTTTGCTACCAGAAACAAATTGACCCGTGAGCGTGTTGGCATACCGACTGCACAATGGGTCAACTACAGCCTAATAAAAACACAAGCGGAATTATTAAATTGGTAATAGTATTAATGTATGAAACTGCTTACAAATATGGCTGGCTGATCTTCCTGCATTATTCAAGATTATTGTTTATTTCCTTTTTTTCTTGATGCCGGACAAATGTAGACACATTTGGCGCTCGTACTTATGACAATTGAGGTACAAAAGGTTGCCATATTATGTATAATATGTGGACACTTCAAATTAACTCAAATAAATTAATATAAGCTTTGCATTTGTTACAATTTTTTCGGCGGCTGCGATTTAGAATAGCATCCCTCGATTTCGGAGTTAAAATGGGTATGTACGGATAGAGGAAGTCCTCCAGATCAAGAATATATATATATTTATATATAGTTGTCGCTGACTTATGGTTTTTGAGATATTTGCATTTAAAGTTCAAAAAATCAGCTATTTAAAATGTTTGTTTATCTAATTTATAATGAATTTTACACTTATATTTTTAACTTTTATATTCACTAACACTTCACTAATTCGAAAGAAAGGCAGAAATTATATTATAACCACCATTATTAGTAGTATTAGTAAAGAGTATGTTTTTATTTATTTTATATGAGCTTTCATTTTTCTTTAGTCTGGTTAAGTTATGATAATTAAATTACAGTTTACAAATTTTGAAATCAATGAAATGATTATTAAAATTTAGAGGATATAAGAAAATAATATGTTATCAATATTTATGGTATAAATAAAAAGGAATAAAATACAAGTTTTTTTAGTTTTTATTTATAAAGGAACGAAGCTAACATGTTTATTACATCTTTAGATTCCTATAAATATCGTACTCTAATATTTTAATTAGGCGTATTGTATTTACATTTATAACTAAATAGATGAATTGAATTTGGTGACGGAAGTAATTTTTGTATCACTGGATACATTTGAATGGAATTGCTTAGCACAACCCATTGCAATAAGTCTCTTTGGAAAAGAAGAGTATGGCGCTCCCATGAATCGTACTATTAAATCATCATCATGACTTACAACCTTGACATCGAAAGTATGATTAAGAATTAGGGCATTTAGAGTACGAATACCATTTTCATGCAAATCAACAGATGCTTCTGAATTTTGCATAATGTCTGCTAGTCTACACAGTACTGCTTGAAATGGGAAATGCTCCGTTGACCGATCACAATATGCTAATTGCTTGATCATGACATTTTGATAATTACCATAATCGACATAAAATACTTTGAAGACTTTAGCAGATTCATCAAAAGCCATGATTTTAGCGCGATACCACAGTCCATCTTCATATTGAGCTCGAACCAGATCGTACAACATTGGTGGCTTAGTCAAATGCATACTTTGCGGTATATCATCATCATTCCATATAAGCGGTTCCATAATATTTTCTGGATCATTTATTTGCGCGTGAAAATACTCAATATGCCCCACATGCGTAACAGTAATATTTATCATAAGGCCGGCTGAATAACGTGTCACTGGTGAATAATCATCAATTATAGTTCTTGTTGGTATATTGTCTTTAGTCCATCCCTCTGGTTGTGATGGACTATGCTCTAGCCGACAATTGGCGCCCTTGAAACAAGCACCAGTTTCCGGATCATAAAAACGGCAAAGGCGTTTTTCGTCTTTTGGGCTGTAACCCAGAACCGCTTTCATTGCGTTGGATGTATTGAGTGGTTCTTCAGCCAAAATATCCATCTCCTCAGCGGTCAAGCCATTGCTCTCGGTAAATATTGGATTGTTGGATAATGCAGACAGAGGTATAGCTTCATCACTGTCATCAATGGTGAATTCCGTAGTATTTTTAAATGGATTTGTGTTGTTTGTTTTTTCCACAATTTCTTTGCTGTTATTTGAAGCTTCTATTGATGCCGACGAGGGTGTCAACGGTGTTATCATTGATGTTTCTTCATAGAGTTCCAATATCAATGTACCCTCTCTGTCTATTTTAGATTTTAGGATGAAATTTGTGCTCATATATTCCAATTCTTGTAAACATACTTGCAACTGTTTTTGCGGTATATTCTTACGACCATTGATTCCCGTCAATTTGCATAACATTGCTTGGGCAGGTATACGTTGTATTTCTGTTGGTAAACGGTAAGTTACGTCTGCTTCTGTTATTGTGGCTGTTTCACCAAAGTCTAATAGTAATACTTGTGTTTTATTTTCGTTTGATTTTATGCGTATAGCACGGAGAATTGTATTATCAAGTACAAGACCGAAAACTTCATCTTCCTGTGGAAATCCAGTATACTGCTTAAGATGGATCATACTCTTCAAATTTGCGATTTGTTGAAAGTCTTTAGATTCCGCATCACATATATAAAAATACAGAGCATCCAAGTCAAGAATATAGGTAATTGAGGCTTTTATCAAACTTCCTACTTTATATATTGATATATCCTTTTTTAAATATTCTACAGCGCACAGCTCCTTGTCTATGTCCTCATTTTCTTCAGCAGGTAGAATAGATAAATTTTTATAGTCGTAACTGAGTTGCTCCTCTTCCATGCACATCTTAGATTTGATATGTGCTTCCCGCTCACATGATTCCAACGCTTCAAACAAGATACGCGTCGACTTCTTATCCAGATCATTTACAAATAAATGAAAATTAAATTTACGCGCGACTTCTAGCATGTTCGAAAGTATTGTGAAGTATTTGTCATAGGCCATCATAGCGATTGCATTCTGTTGTTCAAGCGCTTCCTTGTTTTTAATAAATTTATCATATACTGCATCTATTTTCAACAGATATTTCGTAATACTCTTCTTCACATGTTCCAGCTCTTCCGCGTGCATTTCGTACAATTGTTGTAAATCCTTCAGCATTTTATTATTGCTTCGTCAAACTAAACCCCCCGTCTCAATTAAACCAAACACAACCTTTGTAAACAAAAGATAGTTGCACGTTTGTTTAGGTTTCGTTGCCACCTTTTCAGAAATATTTTTGTAAGATTTGCTAGTGATGACAACATAACTTATAATCATATGTCAATAAACGCTTAAAAGTTAAATTATCGTTGTTTAATGAAATTATTCTAAACTAATGATGTGAAGATGTGTTAGAATTTAACTTTTACTTTGGATAACTTGAACTATATTTTATGAGGACCGATCGTTCCACTTTGCACTAAGGAAACCACAACACAGGCAGTTAAAATATGCCGCCCCAATTTCATCGCTTGATCTAGAAGGTCGCAGCCCTAATGCTTTTAGGTGCGAACTTCTTAAAATATTAATTCTTTCCTACAATTCGATTTCGAAATCAAATACTTAACTGACTCGACTTAGAAAGAGCCCAATTTCTGCCTAGTACTGAACGCCATTCCTGGTGGAGGCATTAGTTCCATCGTCGACTTTATACCGACGAGACTAGTCGAGGAACGGAGAACGGACTCCTTTGACAAACACCATTCAAAATTAAAACAAAAAATAAACTTTTCTTTTAACAATAACATTTTAGTTTAATATTATAATATTATATTTACATTGCAGAGGACGACATCTTCTTTAAGCGCTTACAACGCTATTAGACCTCTGCCGCTAGCACCTAAAACAGCGGCTGTTGCAGTCGTTGAACTTGAACCAACGAGCCGACGCATAGTTTGCAATTCATCGCGTAGGGCCATGACCTGTGCACGCAAAATCGAGTTCTCTTGCTCAAGTAGAGCGGCTCTGAATGCAATACGATCTTCGCGTATTTTTCGGGCATCACGTGATTTTTTTGCCGCTTCATTGTTTCGTTTACGTCGTTCATAGTATTTCTCATCTTTTTGCTCGTCCGGTATGGGACGCTTTTCGCCGCGCGAACGTCGATGGAGGAACGCAGGAAATACACCGACTCTATTCAGCTCCATTAAGGGAAAATCGGCGATGCTGAGCGTATGATTTGTGGGAGAAATATATTCAAAGGCGGGTAAAGTTGGTTTATTAGCTGTCACGGCTCCGCCGGTAACTGGTAAGAGGCCAAGTGTTGGCAATGGTAACGGCAGGCTGGGGTTGCTGCAGAGTGATTGTGTTGTTGTTGTAGGTATAGTAGACATTTCATGGCCGATTGTGGCTGTTAAAGAAGAAGCCTGCATTTTTCCACTTTTTCGGCTATCTATATGGGTCTCAACATCAAGAGAGTCTGTAGAGTCTGTCATCGATAACGGTTCAATAATATCCAATAACGGTGACTTGGGTGATATGGAGGAAGAAATAGCTTCGTCTACGTTGACATCGCCAATATTCTCCGTCATGTTGTAGTAACTTTGCGCATCTATTAAATGAAAAATGTAAATTTATTCGAAAATTTTTTTATCTTAATCTTAAGATCTTAAGATAAGATAAGAGAAATAGATGAGGATTGCACCGCAACCTAAGTTCTTTGGTAACCTCTCCTAAGTTACAACGACCCACTTAGCCCAACTATATTTATAAGTTCTAATATACGGCTATGTGCTTTTGCTAGTACTCTTGCTTACAGGCTATTTTGAAACATGGACCCAAAAGCCTTTATCTTGCATCTGTAGACTGCTGTACAGTGAAATAGTAGATGTAGCGCTGTGTCAGGCTCCCTGTTGCAGGACCGACAATTTGCTCAAGAAGCTAGGCTCATATTATGTATGTATAGTTTGTACCTTGGATGGTTGATTGCATATTCATACCCGCTGAGGTTGTAACCACCCATTAGCAACTTGGCATGCTGCATGCCTTGAAGTTGTTGCCAATACTTCTTCCTGCCTACTACTCTTCCTTGTGGAACATTTCCTTTATGCTAAGAGGATCCAACGCGATGAAGCGGGCGAGCTCATCAGCCAGTTCATTTCTGGCTATATCTTTGTGACCGGGCACCAAGATAAGGTGCACTTTGTTACCTTACGTGTTCAGCTGCTCTCTACCCTCCTGCATCAGTAGCGAATTGACCTCGTAGGCACACCTGCTTGACTGTCCCTAAGTATGCTTTTACGTTATGATAGATCATTCTCTTCAAACATTTTCAAGATGATTCTGAAAATGGATTTCATTCAAATAAATCACTGGAAGGAATTCAGAGACCATGGAAAAGCTTCAAATTGTGAACTTCATACAAATAATTCGACACTAGTACTCTTGCTTACAGGTGCTACTTCGGATTAAGTAGGACTTTGAAAAGGAAAGTCTTCTCTCGACGAGCAAAGACCAAACTCAATAAGTCCCTCATTATTCCCGTCCTGTTGTTTTTAGCAGAGGAATGGACAATGTTATAATCTGATGAGTTTTCGAGTGAATTAAAAGACAGCGCCTACGCTGGCTAGGTCATTTCGTTCCAGCTATGAAAGTATTCGACGCTTAACCCGTCGGGGGAAGCAGAGGAAGAGGAAGACCTTCATTCCATTGGAAAGACCAGGTGGAAAAGAACCTAGCTTCGCTTGGAATCTGAAATTAGCGTCAATTAGCAAAAAGGAAGGACTGGCGCGCTGTTGTAAACTCGGCTATAACCATGTTTACGGTGTCTAAGCCAATAAAGATGAGCAAGCCAATAAGCGTACTGGGGTTCGGTACACGTTGCAAATAAGCGCAGCCCGGTTATTTAGATTTGATATTCGAAACTATATTTTAAGATAAGCACTGACCTGATTTTAAAAGAAGTATTTTCTTCCAGAAATCACGTGAACTTATTACAAATAATACCACGACGCTTTTCATTAATATTTTTAAAACACGCACTGTACCCAAAATTGGTTCCAAAGGTGTATTTGGTTTGATTAAAATTTCATTGAAAAAAAAAAAAAAAATCGATTATCGGATTTCAAAATGCGTCGTGGGTTCTGGTTAAATTTCGAGACAACTCTTCGACTTTCACATACTCTTCTGCGACTGTCACTTATTCTTCTTCGAAAATTAACACAAAAACATCAAATTCAAAATTCATCGAAATTTCACCTGTATTTGGTAGCATTAACCGATTACACGTGCGTAGAAGATGAAGCGTTGAAAACGATAAAGGATCAACCGTATTATTGAAGCCGTTATGTTGCAGCGAAGTGTTGCACATGCTCAACGATCAGCTTATAACTTTTATTTATATTTGTTTGTAGTCGCAACTTGGAGTTTTCTTTCGTTTCCGAGTCCTGCTCGTCCTGTGGAAGTTTTGCTACTAAACAAAAACCGTTACTTGCAATTAACTTGCGATATTTTTACTAGCATTCTATTGCTAGCTCAACAGCAGCACATACATATGTTCATACAAAGTGTCCTGTGAAGCGTTTTTAACCTATATTATATACATATGTGGATTTATTTGTACGAGCTAGCTATAAATTCTCTCATTGAGGGGGTGGTGCTCAGCTAAAATTTTGCTTCACATTCACCCAAATGTATGTAGTTTTATGCTTTATGCTTATGTATGTACTTACCAGTGTATGGTTTGTGTCAATGTTTTTTGGCTTTCAGAGTTCTGATTCAACCAATCACGCAATGTTGACGGTAATTACTCGTCGAATGCATGACACTTTTCATGCTGAATAACACTTATTTGGTTGCACGGTTATAAGGACTTTATATATAACTGGTTATACGTTCATTTATACACCCACGAAACTTCGATCGTCTCAACGACACACAGGCTTACAATATTAGGCATAGTCGTGCCCGAAAATCTTTTAATGGGGGTTGATTTCTTGACTCGATTGCGGTCACCCAGAAACGCTCTATTGTTCCTCTGGTGCCCCGCTCTGGACATTTCCTAAAGCCTTCTCAATCTGTTAGCTCCATCCTGCGGGCGTGTGTCACCACCAGTCAGTGCACAGTTAGTTTTTCACGCAGGTAGCTCGTTCCATAGGGTTTTACTTTTCTTTGCCAAGCTTCTGTCGAGATCATCGTATGGGTTTCCCAAAATGGATCACGTTTTCGGCTGTTAGCCGTATACCATTCTTAGCAATCTCGTCCACTATTTGATATTGACTCTGTAATTGCCTGCACGTGCATTTGAGGATAGCTCCGCGGCTTTTGCAAATGCAGAGACCTCAGCTTGAAATATACCGTAGTGGTCCGACAACTTAAAAGGTTGCCTTATGCCTAACTCTGGACAGTACATTCCCGCACGAAATACATCGTTAATCAATTAAATAAGTCTGAATAAAAACAGCTCAAAATGGTAGCCAAGCCAGAATGGACGATCAGGAATGTTTCGCTATGTGCTTGGTGGATCCATTGTCAAAAATTAGAGCAAGAAATCGTTCAGAATCGGTCAGCTTTGCCCAATCGAAGTTGAATTGAGTTCAATCAAGACAATGCTAGCTCATACACCTCGTTAGAGAAACGGGGCTCCAGGTGCTCCGGGAAATTGATTGACTGTTTATTTTGCATCTACCTCATGGTAAGGACCTGTCACCGGCTGATTACTACCTGTTACTGTCTATAGCGAGGGATTTTGTAGGTGACACAATCGTTTAAGAAATACTCGTGAAAATCTACGGTTTGTCATATGGGACGAGGCCCTGCGAAGATCAACAATTAGGGTGGTTCAGCTATTAGGTCTTATAATGTTTGAAACATATGTTCCGTACGCACTTTATAGGGATTTATCGTAAAAATGTTCCAATGAGTTATTCCTTATCTGGAAAAGAGCTATGAAGAGTTAGATCGCAACAACCGCAACTGTCTTGTACCCCTACATCAATGTCTTACGCCCATGTCCATTGCTATACGCGTGTCTAATGCGATGGAATGCCTACAAAATAGTCGCAGCATATATGGCTTTGCTATAGAGCAGAATGTCGAAACTGTTTTGACTTTTCTGTTACACTCTATATCTGCCTTATAGTACAAGTATATTCGGTAATTTTGAAGTGGCATTGTATGGTCCACCCATATCCAGGGGGTTGTTTAAAATTGCCTACTGCCACCTTGGCTCAGCATGTTAAATGACTAATCTCGTTAGAAATGCACAAATGTAGCAAAGTTTTCCAACTCGCTTGCGCACTCATACACATTAAATGAATGTTATAACATGCTATTAACAATTCAGAGGGAGGTTTACATACATAAGCGTAAACTTACATATATAAATCTCTACCGATTTGGCCAATCAAAACAAAGTTTGGTTTTTTATATACGGGATTACCTATGTACATATATAATGCTGGAACTATAAATATGTTACCGTGGTATGGATAATGGCATCCAGAGATAGCCATCAGCGTAGGTAACGGCGAATCGATGACATTTTGTGACTGTGATTTGGTGCATAGGCCAGGATTTGGGACGAAGAGCAATCTGAACAGATTCAAGAGCTGCCATTTCACCTAGAAAAAAAAAACAACGGTTTAGTGTGGTATGTTTGCCGGTCTTCAAAAATAATGTCGATGAGAACCTAATCGTCAATGGCGGCGGTTTTCGCGCTATGATAACCGACTGTTTGATGCTAGGAATTGAAGCAGATTTTCTCGGCGACATTTGGTTTCAACAAAAAAGGCGCCACTTCCCACACATCGCACCAATGAATGGATTTATTGAGAGAACACATCGATGAGCAGTTAATTTCACATTTTGGGCCGGTCGATTGGGCACCAAGATCGTGGCATCACACCGTTTGACTTTTTACTGGGGGTTATGCAAAGTCTAAAGTCAATTATTAGCTTTACAATAGTCCTAGCTGGGCTCTACCTTATCGAATTATGAAGTTAAAAAGTATATGCTTTATTTAAAGAGTATGTATAAGACTAAACGAGGTACTGGTTTTACCCGGTTTTCATCTTCTACAAGATTCTGCCTATATCTTTAAATACATAATGATATTTCAGTTCTTCCGACAGTCGAGTCTATGCAAGCTGATTCCGATTTCAAAATTTTTGGGGAATTTTTTCCTGCTTTTTCTATAAATATATAAATTTTTTTATTATACTATAAATTGAAACATCAGTATCCATTACAATACTATCATATATATATATTAACTCGTTCTTAGGACCGCCTAGTCAATTTGAAACTCTTCTAAGGAACATAAATGACACCTGAAGAAAAGTTTATAAAAATTAACATATTACTTAAGCAATTATATACATATGAACATGTATCTTTACCATACTCTTCCTGAGAATTTGTCACCTGCAACAGTGCCATTGCTATCATTGGATCGGTAAGTATAGCTCAAGTGACAACTCATGGTGAATCGGCAACTCAAGACTGACATGTTGCACGAATCGTGCTGTGAGCTTGTTGTTGGATTAAATCCATTTACAGCGCAATATTAAATAATATTATAAGTAAATTTATTAGTTGTCACAAAAGTTTTGCTTTTAACCCTTTTATTAGTCATTCGAAAATTTTATATATGTATACATACATACACATGTATATACTTGGTACTTAGTTGCGTGCAACGTGATTATTTGAACGTTTAATGGAATTATCTACAAAATAGTTTGACCCTAAAATTCACAAACAAATATTCAAGGGGATTCTAATAAATTACGAACAAACACATATGTATATATGTATATAGGGTTCTTTTCTAGAGTTGTAGAATTGCCTAGAGTGATAGCTGACAAGTTAACTGTTAAAATAAACAGATTTGGTTGACATTTATGTTAGGATTTAGTGTTGCCATTGCCATTCAAGCAATCATATCGTGCCCAGAAAAAGATATTGATATAAAGATTGGTGTGCCAGGAAACTCGAACGCTCTGTTGGTTCATACCTTATTAAACTGAGCAGGAAGAGATGTGTTTTTCGTAGTTTTGAAGACGACATCTTAACTAGAAACCGATAGGTCACCTAACTTGACTGATATACTGGACCGAGAAGTCAATGTTTATCAGATGGAGTTTTTGTTGATGAATGTGTCCCATTAAAAGTAATAAAATATTAAAAACATATTCTTTATCCGTAAAAATCACCCGTTATATGCAAGTATATGAGTATGTAGAAATTTATGTGCAAATGCAAGCGAGTAAACAATTTGCTGAGTTTAAATTATTAGACACACTAAAATAAATGCAATAAACAGATTAAATAATTTAATTTCAAAACAATCTTTGATTGATACAAATTGCGAAATTTTCTACATTGAGCTTATGATTTCTGTACTGTAGTTTTGCATTCTCTAAGCAATTGTTTAGAACTTACATAAACTCCTCTGACGCCAATCAAAACTATTTGTGGTTTGTATATCAAAAGTACTGAAAGTTCCAAATATTTCTGACTTCTAATAATAACCATTAAACTACAAATTATAATATATAAGTTTCTGTTTGTAATAAAGTCATATTCTATGTAATGGTCAGGGTCTGTTTGCTTGCGACACTCCAATCGTTCCAAATGTTTCCAAAGCTTCGTTTCTATGAATGCCGCTGCAATCTCATGTTTGTGTTCTTACCGAGTTTTAGTAACGTTTTCGTTATTATAATAATAACCAAATTTATGAAAAAATCCACATGATCATGGCTCTTGGGATTATGTATGAACTTCGTACGTAGTTTAGCGAATGAAGAGACAGCGGCTGCGCTGGCTGGGTCATGTTGACCGGATGGAACAGAATACTCCAGCTTTAAGGGTTTTCGATTCAGTACCCGTCAGTGGAAGCACAGGAAGAACTCCACTGTATTGGAAAGATCGGGTGGAAAAGGACCTGGCTGCACTTGGTATCACCGATTGGAGCCAAATAGCGAAAAAAACGGCGCGCTCTTGTTAGCTCGGCTTTAAGCGCATAAGCGATGTCCACGCCAGTAAAGAAGAAGAAAATGTTATTTTTAAAATATGTTAACGAAATTCCATGGAATAGAACATTTACTGAAATGTGCATTACTACCAATGAGAACGTTAATATTTAACTGAAAATCTTAGAAAATCTATTGATAAGATCATTGAAATGTTTACATAATACTCATAATAGCATAATATTTATATTGAATGTGCATATTACAACTAATTTTTTATACTTCGATTTACGAATAAGTTATAAAGGGTGCTCGTTTATAACTTCTATTTTTAGTAAAAAGTGAAAAGTTAGTTTTACAAATTTCGGTGTTAGATGAGAAAGAATTATGAAAAGATTTTCAACAGATGACCATTACGATCGCGTCTTATAAATGATGCTCATCTGATTTGGTACGCCTTTTGGAAGTCGTGGCTGATTATCAGAATAGATCAATGACTTGGCTAAAGAAAACCATACCAGACAGCAATTTCTTCTAACAATAAAGTCTAGAGACACTCTCTTCACGAATCTGGATGGCAAACAAAATATGATTTGATGACAGAAAAGTAAATGAGTTTCAGACATAAATTCAGACGATTTGTGGACATTATTCCATATAAGTTTTGGCATGACATTATTGACATTAAGTGTCAAACACATATTCTATGTTTACTTTGACAGCTTGTTAAACAGATATCATTATAGGAAAATATATGTATATTATGATTATGATATGATTCTTTGGATCACCCTATATAAACACAGAAATATATAGTAGATACCTGGAAAGAAGAAAATTTTATGGAAATGTTTATTATCATTGGCTATACCTAGAATTAGAGACACATATTCCTTGAGCTCCAGCTAAGAAAATCTGGCTGCCGGGCTTACTTTAAATACAGTCTGTTGCGGCAACTGTAAAGCAAAAGTATATAAACCTGAAATAGTTAGAAATTTATTAAATAATAATAATTTTTCAATTTCTGTAATATCTGTACTTTACTGCCGGATTACCACAATGAAAACTGAAATCTTCTTAATTGCATTATTAAGTGCAGCAACAATTAGTGCGCTGAGTCTTGAGGGCTACAAATGTAGCGACCACGTTATACTGACTGCCAATCCTGTAACGCCAATACGTACGGTACGTATCTGTGGTGTGCAGGATTATGCGGTTGCGCCAAGCTATGTTAACTATCAAACTTCAACGGGATTTGAGAAAACAGGTATAAACACTTTGACATTTTTTTTAAAAACTATATTTCTTAATGAGAATTTGTATTTCTAGCATTTCCTTTGGTGACCCTGGACGGCTTTTTAAATAATTTAAATTCGGTCAACCCATTGTTGTCTTCAGCTTCTGCTACAGCTCAGTTAACCTCGAACGAACTCCAGCAACTGTCTGCAGTGATTTTCCAAGCGGTGCCAATATTAACGCGATTATATGAAACACCAAAACATCCTTCAAGCAGCGACATAGATCTCAACTCAAGTGATTTAAAAGAAAAGTATGAAGTCGCGGAACAGAAATTGAGTTCAATTGCTGAGGACGCTGCACAAACGAAACGCACGTACGAAGAAGCCGCCGCGTCTGTGAAGAATATATTTGATGCTTTGACAAATACTAAAGCGGAGAGAGACATTGATGTGAACGTGCATTTAGAACCCTCCTTTGAAGCTTTACTAAAAAAGTTCCTTCAAGTAGTTACAGTCGATATGACTACAGCAGAACCTGTTGATGTTCATACACCAAAACCCACAACAGTGTCTACTCAAAGTAATTCCGATGAACATGATAACGAAGAACATGAAAATACTGAGGAGACTACGGAGGATTACAATAGTTGGATTCGTTTGCATTTCGGACCAGTTACAACGACGCTCACGACGGTTGCGGCAGCTACCGAAGATTATTCTGACGAAAGTTTTTACTCAACAAGTGATAAAAGTTCGGAAGACAACTCATTAATTTCACAACATTAAAGCTAAAATTTATTTCAACTGTGATTTTAAAGTAAATTAAACTCATAGAATACTATTACTTAGATACGTATAACCTAAAAATGATAAAATATTCGAAATATGCAAGTTCCTCTCACAAAAGAGCCATCCAAAGCACAAAATTAAGTTTCATACGAGGCTTGAAACTTTAACATAATATAATCTAATGCATGGTATATAAAAATAATAATATAATAATGCATATATATAAATATAAGCATACAAAAATGTTTTCATTTAATAATAGCAAATAAAATGTTATATAATATAACTAGCATATGTAAAAACTATTGTTGAGGAATTTTCTAGAAATACATACATACAATTCAATATATATAATATTTAAAAAAGTTATTCATTCATTCCGGAGGAGTTGACTTCCATCAGGGCAACGCCAGACACATGGATAGTGACCTACCAGCAGCTCTATGAGAGCTCGGTTAGGAGGTTCTTCTGCATCCACCTTATACTCCATACTTGCCAGGTGAAAAATCACTTCAAATAAAGCCAATAGAAAATACTTTCATGCCTTTTCAGGCAAGGAAACAAAAAAAAATTCGGAGGCCACATCTGGGCTGTAGTGCGGCTATGGAAGCATTGGGATGGTAGCTGTTCACAAGGAAGGTGGTGTGAGCTGGAGCGCTATCGTGGTGCAACTTTCAATGCGATGTCTTCGTCGAATCCGATTGACCCTTCGTTTGAGTCTCTTGGCAACTTCCACGTAAAACTTGACGTTTACGGTTTGTCGAGGGGGAACAAATTCATGGTGGATGTCAAAAAAGATAATGAGCATCTTTTCACTTTGGATTTGCTCATTCATCAGTGATCTCTTCACGGCTCAAACTTAAGCACAAGATGTTTGGTCAACGGTTTCGTATCAGCCATACTTCTTACCTATGTACATACTCATATGTAAAATGCGATTACTTGTCGGTCGCAATAAATTAACCACAAATCTTTTTATAAAGCACAAAACAATAACTTTTCATGCTGACAAAAACGAAATTCCCAACTTTTGATTAATGTCAATTTCTAACGAATTGTTTACTTCACATTTATAAAGGAATATATAAAATAAGACTACTGATAAGATCAATAAAACATACATAAAGGTATATACTATATATATACATATTTATATATATATATACTGCAATATTATATTTATATATGTTTATATGTATATGTGTCAATAAGCTGTAAATGTTGAAGTTGAGTTGGGAAAGAACCTTTTAGATTTGCGGCTGAGATGCTTTTGGGAATGAATTTTTGATTTTTTCTCTCCTACGAGTTTATGAAATTAATGCAATCGAAGTAAAAAAATGATTCTGAAGGCGGCAAAAAATGCCTAAATCGGAACTGCTTGAATACGAGTTCAGCTGTTTTGATTTGTTGGCACATGTACAGCCACACATGTGCGAACATAAGCAAAGTTTCATTTATTTTTTTTTGATAAAATTAATAAATAATTTAATAAATACAACAATTTTAATGTAAGTTTGTATGTATGTCTGTTCTACTGTAAGTATATAAATTTGCGTTTGTGTTCGTGCGTGTTATCAACGATTGAACTTGGAATCAGTGGCGCATATCACTTGAGTTCGACTTAAGGAAACCGGCACTCGTAGTTACTTTTGCAGTCTCTTGCGATCAATGCTCGTGAAAGTATCTATCTTAAATTTGTTGCAATTTTTGTTTTCAAATATAAATTTTATTTGCATAGGACGCATATTAATACACACATTTTATAAATAAATTACTGTGCTTCAATCAACAAAACGCAATGGCATTAAAGATAGCCTTAATTGCATTATTAAGTGTGGCCACAAGTAGTGCGCTTAGTCTGGAAGGATTCAAATGTAGGGATCACAACGTAATGACTGGCGATCCTGTGACGCCAATACGTACGGTACGCATCTGTGGTGTGCAGGATTATGCGGCGCCGCCAAGCTATTTGGATTTTCAAAAGATATCGGAAATTGAACAGAAAGGTAAGTGTACGGTTGCGTTAAAGGGTTAGATCAGTTTAGAGAGCTCAAAAAGGTCTCACTTTGATAGTAAGTGAATGCAAAGTGAAACCTTACACACGAATCTGCTATAGCCTATAGTGATCCAATATCGATGAATACGACAAATGAGCAGCTCTTGAGAACTAAAGAACTACTTCGTATACTGGATTTGTGCAAAAAGTAATAGCGATTAAAAAAAATTTATTGAACCAATCGTTACAATTCTTTAAAAATTTTCAAAATGGACTCCTTCTGCGTTGATGCACCGCTGTCAAAGCGATTTCCAAGCAATGAAGGCGTCCCGGAAGGCATTCTCCGAAATAGCCTTTAGAGCCGAGGTGATTTTTGCTTGGATCCCCTCTGTTGTCTTAAAATGCTTGCCTTTCATCGGCCTTTTCAAGCAAGGAAACAAAAAAGTCATATCTGAGCTGTAGGGCGGCTACGAAAACATTGGGATGCCGGCCTTTGTTAGGTCCGGGACGTTATCGTGGTGCAACTTCCAATTGGCTGCGATGTCTTGTCGACCTAATTCATACTTCGTTTGAGTCTCTTGAGCACTTTCACGTAAAACGTGGCGTTGATGGTTTGTCCAGGCGGAACAAATTCATGGTGGACGATGCCTTTCCTTTTTTAGGCTTGCGCCACTAACTGAAAAATGTCGCGCGAAATGTTTTGCCTGACTCTCCAGCGGAAGGAAATCTTATTACTTTCCGGAAAACCCATATATACAGACGGACACGGCTAAATCGACTCAGCTCGTCATGCTGTCCCTGTTCAGAGAATAAAAAATTTTAATACGGTTCGGCACCATACTGGTTTGGACATATATAATTTTTTTCAATATTCTACCAAATGAATCATGTTTTTATGATCATAAAGTGTACTTTGAATTTAAAAAAAATCGTCTTTTTGAGAAACCTATACTGCTCTTACCCTTAATGCACATAAACACACTTAAATAAGCTTCTCACTAATTTTACACCTTCCTCCTTTTACAGCACGGGACAACTACGCCACTAATTCATATGGCAGCAACACCTTTTGGCCCAATCGCGGTCTTCTAAGGCCACCTACGCCATCGTACGCGCGTTGGCCATTGGCTCCGCGTCAAACGAACAACGAAAGCGAGGAGCTACTTTCAACACTTATCAAAAGTTTAGCAGTAGCGCCTGCCACTTACGGAGTACCCAGAAGTAACCCTACGAACTCACGTGATTTAATGGAAACGGAACGCATGCTGCAAGAGAAGCTGCGTTCAATTACCGAAGATACCAGTGAGATAAAGAGTTCGGTGAATAAAGTCGGCACTAATATTAAGAATATGCTGGAAACTTTGCTAATGCAAAACGCGAATCAGCAAAAGGATATAAATGTTAATATAAATTTGAAGCTGGATCCCGCTTTCGAAGCATTATTAAGAGACATCATGGCACTAATAAAAAACGAAGTGATTAGCGAAGGTAATGAAGAGTCAACCTCAACTGAGCCCATGCAAGATAGCAGTGATGAGAACTCGGATGATTATGGCAGCTTTTTCTCAAAAGCATATACGAACGAAAATACTAGTTCGGAGGAGCAAGTAACCGAAGCACAAGTTGATAGTGCAGAACATTCGGCCGAACGAGATGCCACAGAAGAAATTGAAGACATTAATAGTTGGCTGCGTCTACATTTCGGACCGATTGTAAAAACGCCGACATATGACGAAGATACAGACAGTAGCGAACAGGAAAACGAAACAGAGAAACCGGAAGAAAGTTTTGAATCTTGGTTCAATGCTAATTATCGGAGACTGCATACAACTGAAGCACCAACGGATTACAATAGTTTGGATGAACAGACGTATAATTCCCAAGGAAGTCAGGAGCATGTTCAAAATGGAAGTGAAGAGAATAATAATCGATACATAGATATATATTCGGATAATGAGTTGGACGATATTATAACATCTTCCGAAGAAAATACAGTAATCGAAGAAACCACAGAGAGCAGTGAAGAGGCCGAAAATAATAATTATGATGCTATATTTGTGCCGACAACAATGAATTCTCTAGAATCAAGCGAAACAGTTGCACAATTGGAAAATGGCGACAGATATAACTATGCTACGCCCACAGATGAACAAATGAAAACGCAACAAAAAACTCTATGTGTTATGAAGGCTTTTCAGACTAACCTTAACGATTTAGATCTTCTCAGAGAGAATCTTGATAAATGTCGTACAGAGTTTATAATAATTGATGATGCAAATGATGCGAATGAATCGAAGAGCAGTGAGGAAACTGAAACACCCATGGGTGTATCGAACGAATCAAAGAGTAGTGAAGAAACAAAAAATTTTGTAACGGAATCGAACGAGTCGAAGAGTAGTGAGGAAACTGAAACCCCACTAAATGATTCAAACGAATCAAAGAGTAGTGAAGAAACAGGAAATTTTGTAACGGAATCGAACGAGTCGAAGAGTAGTGAGGAAACTGAAACACCCACAATTGTATCGAACGAATTGAAGAGTAGTGAAGAAAGAGTAAATTTTGTAACGGAATCGAACGAATCGAAGAGTAGCGAGGAAACTGAAAAACCCATTGTGGATTGGTATATGTACGACGATGATTATAATACACTAGATTAATATGTATTAAAGTAAAAATTGTTAATATCTAATCATTGTAATGTTTAAAAACAAAATTGAAATATGAAATATATATAATAATTTCGAACAATATTGAGTTATATAATACTATTTTTTATTTGAAAATATATTGTACAAATAAAAATTATTTATTTGTGAAAAATATTAAAATTTTTAGTATATCCATAAATTTGTTATAAAAATAAGCTTTAAGATATAACGATTCGAGACAAATGGTGAAAAAGTGCGCTTACATAAGCTCAAACCTTACTATTGAACTTTAAACTTACGATGAAGGAATACAAAATATGAATTTTACACTTTTTGTAGCGGCAAGATTGAATAAATAATTTACCAAAAAATTACAGCTAATAAAGAAAAAAAAAACAGCCATGGTGTTTTTTTTAATTCCCACTCCCGCCAGTTCGGTGGGTAAGTCTTGGCTTCCCAAACGCGTTAAGTTGTTTCCACCTCATTTTCTTCATACAGCCCTTTGGAGTTGCCGTCTGGTAGGATTCCCAGCTTTACGGCGTGAACGCCAAAAAGAACAAAAGCCTGTTAAAAACCTCAGAACTAGAGAGAGGCTCGCTTTGCTAAGGGCAAAGAGATCACTAGATCATCTCGAGCTACAGTACATGTACTGATGGTAGCCCACACAATGGGATACGAGAGCGCCGACCCGCTGCCATTCTACCGGTAGCGGTTCTAGGGTGTATTTTCTTGCTAGCTCATCAACTTTGCAATTTCCTGCGACTCCACTATGTCGCGGCATTCGTACCAGTCTTATCACCAAGACACTCGATGCTATTGATAGCGTGTTTCGACACTCCACGGCCAAGCATGAACGCACTATAAATGGATTCAGGGCTAGTATCTGAGTGGATAGTCACTTCTCTGAAAAAGGCTGCCCTCCGGAGCAGTAAATCTTCTGCTATCTTAGTAGCTGTCACCTCGGCTTTCAAAATACTGCAATAGTCAGGAAATCAGAAGCTAGAGTATATGCCTTCACCAACCTTTCCCCCAATCTGTGACCCATCCGTAAAGAAGCTGACTGCCCCTCTCCTCCAACGGCTTCTTCCCATCCACAACTCCCTCGCCGGTATATGGGCAGAGAAGGAGCCGCCAGATTTCAGTTTGGCAACTCCATGATCCAAGTGATATGTAGCCAAAGTGTGTGAGGATTTCCGAGAGTTCAGTCACTTGTTATTCTAAGAACATAGTTTTAGACTCGTAAACTAAGAATAATAAAGTTTACACAATAAATGTATTAAACGCTCTATAACAACATAAGGTATCAATATTTGCTTAGAAAAGGAAAAAAATCACCATTTTCCTAATTAAATAAAGATAAGTACTTACAAATTTTTGTTTAATAGATCATGAAGCCTCTCACACATTCTTATATAAATACTTATAGTACCTATATATTTAAAATGATCCGCGCCTTCTCCTCAGCGTTAATACTTGCATTTACGTAGCTTGTTTACAAATATGTCTATAGGAAAATCACACTACGAAATGCCTTAATGCGAAAGTTGTGCTTATAGGGTCACGAGATTTATTTTCAATAGTGATAAGAATTTCAGGTTTGATATAACCGCAAATACGTGTAAAAATTACAATGAAAACTACATTTTTAGAAAATTATTTTTTCTGCATATGTGTGTGTTGGATTAAAAAACTTGCTTCTTTAATCTTTCGATTAATCCAGTTCATGGGATTTTTACAAATACCTAATGTACGCCGATAACAAGTTAGGACCCTTTGATTACATATCAAAAATTTTGACGTAGAACCAAGTAGAATTGTGTATTTAAAAACTTTCAGCTGTCAGGCCTAACTGCATATACCTTATATAGCTATTTATGTACTTTGTCAGGGTCGTGAACTCGAAATTCCCCGTATTGTTGTCATATAAACGTAGCTTGAACTATTTTGTTATTGGTTCCGAGTTGCTTTTAGATTTTTGTGACTAACTTTTAAGCACAAAACGAATTCGAAAATGAGACTTTTCACAAAATATTGTTCGAAGTTTTAGTTTCGACAATTTTCGTTATTTCTCGCTGTCTATTAATCCATAGAGCTGCGGTAGTGACTTTTAGAGACAATTGAGAGCATTAAGAGGTTTTTATGGCGCTTTTGAAGTGAATCCTTTTTTATCGGAAGATATTGTAAATTATAATCGAAGATTTTGAAATTATAGTACGATTAGAGTTTATGAACTCTCTGAGGTGTTGTTCCGAAAAAAGTGAATATGCGTCTATCAACCTTACTATTCTTATGTTCGCTTCAAAATAATAATTAGTATATGAAAAAAATACAGTAGACGATAATGTGATGGGCCGTACCTTCAAATAACAAAGAATAAGGAAAATTGTATGATACTCCGAAATAAAGCAAACCAACAATTACAAATGTGAAGGTAATAAATCTAACGAATGTAATTGTTATTGAATGTAAAACAAGTGAACCAATATGTTATGGATACTTAAATATGTATAAGTAAACATAAAAAATGTGGAATAATGTGTTATTGGCTTGTCGGGGTTAATTTGCTGGCAGACTGTTAATGACACCTCTAATTAGATGACATTAGCGCGTAAATAAATTGGTAACATTTGCTTTCGGAAATCGGTAAGGTGCCGATGTTTGCTAAAACGCGTATTTTTCCATAAGTAATTAGGAATAAAATTGGCTGCACAAGACCAGGAAAATAAAACAGAAGTAAGAAGATATGATTTCGGGTGCAGCCGAATTTATTAGACTACTGTAATGTGCGTAAAAATCGAGATACGAAAATTTTAGTACGAAATCACGCTATACAATCACCCAACAGTAGATAACCTTTTAAGTCCCTGAAAGTTTGAAGGATGCCGTATTCAATACCAATCTTCCCACTTCGCCTCGTCATTTGGTTTTGTTATGTGTTCAGTTGAGATTGGTAGAGCATGTGATCCATTTCGAGGAAAGATTATCTCTTCTAAATGTTGCTCGGCTACGTCTCAGATGGTTCATCCATTGAGTGCAATATTCGATGTCAAACGAGCATTTCGACTAGTAACTGGCGAATGACACGCGTCATCTTTTGCTCCAAGGCCTGAATCAAAGCCGGATTGACCGGCGCAAAACATGAAATTATCTGTTCCTCGAAGTGTTCTCTCAACAAAATTCATGGGTTGATGTGATGTGTGGGAAGTGGCGCCGTCTTGTTGAAACCAAATGACCCCGAGATCACAAGCTTCAATTTCTGGCATCACATAGACCATTATCATTATTATGGCAAGATAACGCTCGCCGTTGGCAGTCAATCACTTTCGAATCACTTTCAAAGAAATATGGACCGATGGTGTGAAGCCACCTTTGACCAATAGGTATGAATTTGTATTTCAACAGACCAACGCCAGACACACACACATCAATAGCGACTTGCCAGAAGCCCGGATAGCTTCGTTGAGATGATCTTATACAGTTGTCTTATACTACTGTGATCAAATTGAAAGATGATATTTGCCCATTTCATCTCCTTTAAAGCAATCATCATAGCACTTGGAAAAATCCTCCGTCGTGTTGGCCATCAGAGCCTTCTTCGATTCAGCTTTTATATCCTCAATTGAGTGTAAATGGTATTCTCGGAGTGGTCATGTGAATTTGCTGAATAGCCGGAAGTTCCACGATGTTAAATCAGGCGAATGCGGTGATTGCGACACGATACTAGTTGAATATGTGGCGAAATGATCACGAATAACCAATGCAGTATGAGATTTTGCATTATCGTACTTCTTTGTTTAATAATTTCAGACACAGCAAAAATCGAAGAATTCACTATTAGAGCCTCACAAAACGACGCGTGTCTCAAATACTAATGAATATTTTGACCAATTTACAGAATAAATTTTTGCCAACAGGTACTACTTTGGACTGAAGAGGCAATTAAAAAGTAAAGTCCTCTCCCGATGAACAAAGATCAAACTCTACAAATCTCTCAATATAAATAAAAAGAACCTCTAAAGTACTCTTCTGGCTATTCTGAATAAAATTCAATGCTTTTAGACAGTTATCATTTAGTTTTCAAGTTTTGAATAAATTTTTTGTTCAAATTTGTCATACGAAACATTCAAATTTATTAGCTTGAATAGCACTAATTAAACACAATTATAATATATTTTTTAAACTTATTGCAATTTATATAATTATACATCTACAAACATATATATTTTTTCCAAATTTACCATTATATTTTGCGAAAAAGTGTGCAATTCAAATAGAGTACGAAAATGCGTGGCAACATTCGCGATTGTGAACCGTCAACGTCATGTCTGCGTCGTAATATATATCATCTGCACTTGCCGCTCTTCGTCTTCGACACGATACGACTATTTCAGGATCATCCGAAATTTCTGCGCGGCCTAAAGGAGTGTCATATTATCGACATGCTTGAGAAAGAGTAAGTTGTTACTATCATAAAACTCGAAAAAATGCCACTAGAGTGCAAATAATACGTGATTTTATTGTCTGCAGGGGTTATGCTTGTGGTGATGTCGAGGCACAAGTGAAAATGGCGCTAAAAGAGCTTTCCTCCAGCGGATTCGTACGTTACATAAACAATGGCTATAGAACATTGGGACCATTTGCACGTCTGGCACTGGCGCGTACACCACGGCAGTTCAATATCGCATGGGATCGGCTTTGTGAGTTGCAGAAAATCAGCACCACGAGCTTGAGTTCATCGTGTAGCTCACGCATTCCATCTACAATGTAAAATATTTAGATAAATATGGTACGAAAGAAAGAGAGAGAATGAGGGAGAGTGTGTGTGTTAGGAGAGTACCACTTTAGAAAGAAAATCATAAAATTTTGCAATAAATTAAAGATTGTAATCATGGCTTATTAAAAAACAAACCTTTCACAAAAATATGTGTAGATATTTTGGTTTCACTTTGATGCATGGAGTTCAGAATGATATAATTTATGTTTAAAGGGTTAACCACAAAATCCACTTCAGAAGACTTCGAAAAAGTCGCAGTTTAATCGAAAATGTGTAATAAAGATAACTGGTTAGACCTCTAGCCTTCTAGACAACAGCTAACTTACGAGTACCCATAAGTCTTGAGTTGGGATTAGGTAGGTTTAGCGGATTAAAGTTCGGTACTCACTATGCTTCACTTACCATAAAAAAAAGAAGTCGGCTATCTGGAAATAGTTAATATTTGTAAGAATAAAATATGCATTTCAAATTCCACTTAGTCACCCGTCCAGGGTCACCAGGATGGCCGGAAACGCAGATTTTTCGTTGTCAAACTTAAGGTGGCGCGTTCACGAAGTGGACTGCTTAGAGATGGCCTAGAGAGTTGCATGTACTTCAATTATCACTATCAAACAGCACTGGCTAGTGGATGGTGCTTCTTCTTATTCCGAGCTCCAGTATATACATAAGTGTCTGCTGCCTTGGGCTTTCATTAAGATTTGGATTTCTTAAAAAAACCAATTGAACTTCTAAGAAGGGGCTAAGTTCCAGTAAGTTCGCACATTTTACAACTTGAAAAGATAAAAGCGGAGGAGATATATTCAAATGTAGTAAAACTTTATTTTTTACATTTTGCTGAGGTCAATGACCTTTTTGTTTTTGATTTAGCCGAGGCAAGAACCTTTGTTTACATTTAGGCAAGTCCTCAATCTTGGTAATTTTAGTATATAGCTGTCGTTCAAGCTGATCGATCATGTTAAATTACTGCGTTTACTTTGATAAACATTATTCAATTATGTTGCCGTTTAGTGGCCGTGGCTGTGTTTTACGGAATTGGAACGAACTCTTCTGTGTATACCCGCTGAGATTGTCAAATCAGATACATTTCACAATACTTCTTCTGAAATTGTGATGGTGCTTCGTAGTCGCAATAATGGTCCTAACCGAAAACGTTGAGTAAATTAAGGCTATAAGCAACTAAAAGAAAAGTTATTTAAGGTAATGTACACATATAATAGTCTCACCATATATTTACCGATATCTGCATTGTACCGCAATATTTAATAGGGGGTTTATTTTTGTGAACTAATAACATTCGGTAATTGTCGCTAATGCAATAACAAATAATTGTTTCATCGTTACTTAAATTGTTTGCTTTTGGTTTTATGTACCGTTCCGACCCTTTCAGATTTCTTAATGTGCGTATTTCAGCTACGCATACATATACATATGTACATATATGTTTGTATTACTGTGATGATACCCTTCAAAGGTGTTCCGAACTATACATGCGTATATTTGTTTATATGTCTGTTTATATGCAGTAGTGGGCGGCCATGTGACACTGTTTTTGTCTGCAGTCTAATGTAAGGGGTTTGTACTTGAGGGGACACTCCGAAGACCATTATCTATGGCTCGCATTATTGTCAATGGCTGACTTACATTTGGAAAGCTAACATTTAACAATATTAGCTGGTTGACGATTTATTACAACAACGGCACATGTAAGCATATTTAATAGCTGGCCAGTGTCGTCTTTGACCCATCCTTTTGACACTTAACCCTGTTAACTATACAAATAATTATATTTGGGTAATTACAATGCATTCATGTAAATACAGCTAAATCGGCAGGTGAGCTCTTTCTCAACAATTATCTCTTAGTAGCCTTACTTACATATACATATGTATCTACATATATTATGCATTAATGCCCTTAAACGCTTGTGAGTATTTAAACAAGTGTGAGAAAACTTAAAATTTCATAATAAATTAAATTTTCTAAAAATTGAATTTCGAGGCTATAAATCCTCAAACTTCTATATCCAAGGTTATTAACTTTAAATATACATAAAAAAAAACAAATATATTTTTCGACGAAAAAACATATAAAACAACAGAAATTTATTGTAAATTTGGTAACTATTTCTAATACTTTATGGATACAGCATCTCGGCGCGAGTGTCACCTAAGCACTGGCCAGGCGCGTTGCCTGCCTTTCTTTTATACAGCTAGCAGGCAGCCAATTTACAATGATGTTACCTTGTGACTTTACAGCCAGTTTATAGTGACGTCACCGTGCGACTTACAGTGATGCTAACTTGTGACTTTACAGCCAGCCAGCTGGCAGTTAGTTTGCAGTGATGTTACCGTGCGACTTTCACATCACAACACATGGAGGCGCGAGTGTCAACCAAGCACTGGGCAGGCACGGTGCTCGCCTTTCTTTTATAGAGCTAGCTGGACGCCAGCTTACAGTGATGTTACCTTGTGACTTTACAGCCAGCTAGCTGCAGCTACTTTACAGTGATGTCACCTTGTGAGTTCCAAATCATCATATATCGAGTCGCAAGACTGGCAGCTGCCAAGTATCTAGTTATACTGCTCAGTTTGGGTCACTGTAGCGTATATAATGCATAAGGATATACATCTACATATATTAAAAATTCATAATTTCAATCCGCGAAAGCAGTAATTATTTTTCTTGTATTACTTCCATCGAATTTCACAAAATTCCGCAATAAATATTTGGGTTTCCTATTTCTAAATACGAATAAAACTGATCTGTAGACTAAAAATGGGTCCTAGAAACTACGAACTTGATAATTTTGTTATTGGCACTGGCCAGTCACGGTGCCCGCCTTTCTTTTATAGAGCTAGCTGGACGCCAGCTTACAGTGATGTTACCTTGTGACTTTACAGCCAGCCAGATGGCAGCCAGTTTACAGTGATGCTACCGTGCGAGTTTACAGCAAGCCATCGGGCAGCCAGTTTACAGTGACGTCACCTTGCGACTTTCACATCACAACACATCGAGGCGCGAGTGTCACCCAAGCACTGGCCAGGCACGGTGTCCGCCTTTCTTTTATGGAGCTAGCTGGACGTCAGCTTACAATGATACCACCTTGTGATTTTACAGCCAGCCAGCTGGCAGCCAGTTTACAGTAATGTTACCGTGCGAGTTTACAGCAAGCCATCGGGCAGCCAGTTTACAGTGATGTCACCTTGCGACTTTCACATCACAACACATCGAGGCGCGAGTGTCACCCAAACACTGGCCAGTCACGGTGCCCGCCTTTCTTTTATAGAGCTAGCTGGACGCCAGCTTACAGTGATGCCACCTTGTGCTTTTACAGCCAGCCAGCTGCAGCCACTTTACAGTGATGTCACCTTGTGACTTCCAAATCATCACATATCGAGTCGCAAGACTGGCAGCTGCCAAGTATCTAGTTATGCTGCTCAGTTTGGGCCACTGTAGCGTATATATTGCATAAGTATATACATATATTAAACATTCATAATTTCAATCCGCGAACGCTGTAATTATTTTTCTTGTATTATTTCCATCGAATTTCACAAAATTCCTTAGTAAGTATTTGGGTTTACTACTTCTAAATTCGAGAAAAAAACTGATCTGTGGACTAAAAATCGGTCCTAGAAACTACGAAATTGATAATTTTATTGTTAAGGATATTAAAGTAATCTTTATAAAATTATTCAGAATAATTTTTATAAAGAAGCTCATCCTCAAAACATTACAATTTGACTACAGCGCTATCTAACGTGGATAAAAATAGTTTACCTAATTTTATGTTACTTCTCTTCTAATCGTAGACAGTTTCGCTTCTTGAACTGCTGATGCCAAAAAGTGTGAAAATCTATATATGCTTCATTTAAGCAGAACCTTATTACAACTTCAATGTAATACTAAATAAAATATTTAATTATCAAAATATGGCGACATCAACGCTATCAATCGAAATGATAACCTTACGCGTCATTATTTCATGCATTTCATCACCTTGAGCCATTGCAAATGCTTATGCATATATCTTCCGTAAATATACAAAATCCGGTTGAAAGATAACCTTTACAGTGGAACTGCAATGACGAATTTAATCAAAAAGGACATTATGATTTCGTAGAGTTCTTTTTTGGAAATTATGCCTGAAGTACCTTTCTATAATCTCACTCTCTCAAACTTGTTCTCTCCACCGGCCATGTGACCACACGAGTTCAAGAGTTCAATTGCTCGGTAGCTGCACAATAATTGCACTGGTCACCTTCTAAATTCCAAAACTTAAACAAAAAATGCATTAGCCTGCCATGTCACCTGTTTCATACATTCGTTCATATGTGTACTCGCTCCAACGTTCTGCCGCATCACTTAAACGTTCACCCTATGCCGCAGAACCTATAATTTATTACTCATATTATGGTATATTACCTGTTTTTATGTATGCCAAGCGAGGTTACACGACTTAATTGTCAACATGCAACCCCTTTTATATTGCATTTTACACATGACGTTTCGCTCCTGTTTGGCTGATGGGCGTGTTAATAGACACAATTTCACCCTGTATAACACCTTTGCCGCCGCAGAATAGTAAATGTCGGTGACAAGTTGAGTTGCTTGCTTAATTGCCAACTATATAGTGGGTGGATATACGCGATAGATCGGCGGAGTGAGGGTAGAGTATATAGATGTTTTGGGTTTGCAGCCACAACAACACGCATGAGATTTTTCCCAGGTGTAATTTATTGCTTTTGTAATCACTGCAGAATAATCTATTACCACGGTGGCATATTAGCGTACCCGCATAGACGTACGAGTGTCTGGTATATGGCTACATATGAAAAATATTAGGGTTGTCGATAATCTCTCGATGGTAATATTTTTATGCGTTTTAAGTTCTAGTGTAATGGATTGGTAGATATACTAAATAATTAAGAAAAAAAAACACCCGAAAATTGATTCAGTTTTATCAAAAACACAAGCCTACGAGTGATGCAAAGCCGTCAAAGGCAGTCGAGAGATCGTTGAAGACATGCCGCGTTTGGACTACCTTCAATCTCTTTAAGTGATGAAAATATTAAAAAGGTGTATGACATGGTACTTGAAAATTAATAGGCAAGTAAGTAGAAAGTTGGCAAGAGAGCGCGACATCTCTCGAGAGTCCGTTCGAATGATTTTGGGTATGAAACGCGTCCTTTTTTCGCAACGATTGTGACCGAATGTTTTTTGTTCCGCAAACTGAAATTGCCGTTCTGTGGAACCCGTTTTCAGTAGTTCGAAGAAATAATACAAAACTCGCTGAAAGAGCGGAAGACCATCCCAAAAAGTACTTTTTCTGGAATTTTTAAATAGAAATTAGCTTCATTCCTCCACTACGTTCGAAAAAGATACTGCTCGAACAATTTTGGGGGGATATTTTTTCTCCAGGACAAGTTGATTGGTTACAAACAAATTTCGGTTTGAAAAATGCTAAAGCACCACCCTAAACATGAAAAAGTACAAACATGAGAATATGTTCTGTCGATTCCTAAATGTCTACACAAGTTGCTAAGTCATGAATTACGCGTTCTCCAAATTACTTTTGTAATAATTTTGAGCAATTTTCATAAAAGTCGCCATAAATATAATATATCAGTACTATAACTTTATTAGACATCAACACGCAATCGCCAAAAAAGCGAAATTTTTATGAATGAATGAAATTAGCAACCAGAATTACGCATACTCGGCAGCGCGATTTGAGCTCGAGGCTGATCGTAGTCACAAATTTCACCTTGCCTGTCCATTATCAATGGCTTATCACACATTTTTTTCATTAATCGTGTCGGAGGTATGATGCAAGAGAATCTGTGCGAAAACATTCTGACTTGTTTCATATAAAAAAAAATTTAAAGATTAAAATATCAATGCGATATGCTTGCAATTTAATGAGGAGTGGGTTCAAAGTGAGGTTAACTTGAGTAGCACAAATTAATGCAGAAATTTAAGATGCAGTGGAATCGCTAGTCTCACTTAAAGGTCTGGGAAGAAACCCGCCTACCTACTAATTGTGTCTTGATTATTATTTTTTCATTTAATCGTTATCTTCAAACATACTTCTCTAGCACTTTTTAAATGAGTTAGCATCTTCAGAAGAACCTTTGCTTCGTAATCAATAAAATAATTTGTTGCTGGAGAACGTAAACATGTATTTGGAAAAGTTTTTTATGCGCTTAATCAATTGAGATGATGAATTTCAAAACAAATTTGCGTGCATTAAGGTGGTTCTAAATTATATGACATGATAAATTTTCGAAATTTCCACTGAAAACTAAAATTTTGTTAAAGATTTATAAAGTAGTTAAAAAATATTGTTTGTCAAAAAAGTCTTGCGGTATTTTCGCTAGTTGGCGCTGAGAGCGCGTAGTTCTAGTTTTATTTGTCGCATGGGGTCATGTTATACCTTTTTGGAAAGCTCATTTCACGCGCTAACACTGATTGTCGTTTCTTTTAAGTCGTTCGTGAGTTATAGCGTCGCAAACATGGAGCAAAATAAAGAGAAAATATGGCATATTTTATTGTACTACTACGATAAAGGCAAAAATGCATCTCAAGCCGCCAATAAAATTTTTGCAGTTTATGGACCCGATACAGTTTCCATTTCCACCGCACAACGATGGTTTCAACGTTTTCGTTCTGGTGTAGAGGTGGTCGAAGATGCGCCACGCTCCGGAAGGCTTGTCGTCGAAAATTGCTATAAAATCGCTGAATTGGTGGAAAGAGACCGGCATAGTAGCAGCCGTAACATCGGTCAAGAGCTGGGCATGAGTTATCAAAAAAAATTTTGTGAACAATTGAAAATTCAATACAAATACCCCAAGAGATTTGTTATTTGTCAATAAAAATAACAGATTTCGAGTCCACAGATACAAAAGATTTCTTACAAGAAATTGATTTGGATTGATCAGTTTGTATGGCAGCTCGATAGTAGTTCGTTCTTCATAATTTATTAGGAAAGTATACTATTGCTTTAGACACTAGCTCATAAGTGAACGCCTTTCTCTTAGAACTTTCTCGCTTTTTTATTGCTAGGAACCTAAAATTCCCGCCGACCACCTTATTCACAAACTGGACGAAGGAGTACAGACTGGATTTCTACATTTTTAGGAGTTATATCCAACAGTCTGCACTCTCTTTTTTCTTCTTTATTGGTATACACACAGCTTACGCGGTTATAGCCGCGTTTACAACAGCGTCGTTCAGTCGTTCTTTATTTTCGCTGTTTGACGTCAAGTGTAGGTTCCAAGTGTAGCCAGGTCCTTCTCTACGTCTACTTCTCTTGGTGGGTACTGCGTCGAATACTCTCGACTTAGCCAGCGTAGTCGCTGTCTCTTAATTCGCTAAACTGTGTCAATGTCGTCGTATATCTCATACCGCTCATCGTTCCATAAATCTTTCGCAGAACCTTTCTCTCCAAACCTCGTTACGTAACGTCTAACATAACCGCGATTGTCACAAAAGTGCAAAGCCCCAACAAGATCCTCAAGTCGCTAGTCGGTAACAGTCGGGGTAAAGACAAAGAGACAATGCTGGCAACATAAAACGCAATCGGCCGGCCGGTTTTAAATTACAGTGCCCCTCTGGATACAGCAGGACGCAGATGGAGAAGATGCAAACCTTCTAAAATATCGCACTCCGGACAATAACATCATCCTATTGAACTCCTCTCAAAGAAATTCTTGCTCGGATGTTTTCACAGACTCCGTCACTTGCTTAAAGAGGAACGGCTCCTAGCAATATCAGAAGAACATTCCTCCAACACGTCGCAGACATACAGACAATATTTCGACCAAATTTCTGACACCTTCATCGACTTCCTCCAAATAAACGGCGCACTTGGAGTTCAAACAACACCAATCGCAGAACCAGAATTCGAGTAGACGAGTGAAACAATAGTCAAACAAATCTTACAAACCGCGTATTGGTGGACCGGGCCATAGCATATAGGTATGACATTCTTAAAACTAACTGTAAGATAAGATAAATCAGCCTCTCGGTACTGTCGGTACAAACTGATGCGAAATCTATTCGGGTTTGAAAAAATCGCCACTGCTCTACAAATTCCCAAACTAGCATTAAAACAGAGGAAGTTGAAAGTATTTTAATGACATTCTAAAACTTTCTTGATTTATTTACATGTACTATGTATTTGCCTAATGCTTTAATAAGTGCACTTCTACGTAATTCTCCTCGTCCAATACAATCAGATTATTTGAATTTTGTGAACTTTTGGCCACCGCTATATCCACCACACGTTTTTCAGAACCACTTCCATCCAGTGCTTGAGTTCCCAACTCGCGGTCCAAGTAAAAGTCATATGTGCGCACATGACCATTTGTCAGCGCAAAAAGTCGCCAACCATCGCTAGACAATTGCAGCGACTGCACCAAATCCTTACGCAGCGCCGAACCGCTCAATATTATTTGCTGATCGTAGACACGTAACTCAAACGGACGCTTCTGATTGCTTATCAACGCTATGCAGGCAGCCGTAGATGGACGCGTCTCGTAAGGCGTTTCGTACGTGCTGTCAGCCTTACCCAGCAGACGCCTTTCGTTGAGTATGATATTTTGTATGGCGCATGATTTACCAGTGATCGGATCGATATCAGACATTTGAGGTGTGTAGACATCTTTTAGACGATTAACGGCATATGAACTCGCAGTATCCAAGCGTTTCGTCTCACTATCGCGTTGCGTTGACAATTTCTGCTGATTGCAATTGACAATCATCACTGAACCATTTGACAGACCAACGGCCAGAAAGTTTTCGTTTGTCAACACTTGTAAAGCGGTTGCGAAAAGCAGTCCGCTTTCGCTTATGTTTATTTTACGAAAACGTTCTGACTTTAGACTCTTTGAACAGCTCAGTACGAAATTGCGATTTGTACATACGTAGATGCGCTCACAACCGGTGTCGATGCCGGTGAAGCGCAAACCCTGCAGTTGTTGCCGCTGTTGTTGCGCCGATTTTGTGCCGTGCAGCTCACGCAAGATCTCGTCACTGTATATTTCCTTTTGGAACAGTTGCTTGGTCATCTCGAACTGGGTTTGCGTGCGGAGTAGACCACGTTCTAGGTAGTCTCGTAAATCGCAAATTACACTCTGTATTAATTTCACGCGAGCCCAAGGTGAACTATACTCATAACGAGAGTTTAACATAGCTGCTGAGCCTCGCTTACGACTACGATGTGTATCCGCTGCTTTCGACGTAGAAAACTCGTAATGCTTGGCGCTCGTTTCCACCAGCGTCCAAACCGATAAGAGGCCGGTGTCATTGAGCGCCGCAAACTTAAAGAAATAAACGGAACAGTAAGAAATACACCGAGTTGTCATGTATGCTCTGCTTACCTGTATTGATTTGTAGCTGCCCAGCGCCATTACTCGCTGTGGCGTACGAAAACTACGCACATCTACTACAGCGCCAAGATCGCTGAGTCTATGAGACTGTTCCGTACTCGCTGTCCAATTGGGCACTACCGATTGTGTTGCCGCGAAGTGTGTGAGATATCCATCTAATTTCGAACAGAAGGTGTATGTTTCGCGCAGATCCCACATAGCAATGCTGCCATCATGTAGGCCACACACAACAATATCCGCATTATCGTAACAGATCTCGACGCGACAAACCTCGCTCCATGTGGAGAGCAAGCGAAACGGATTTGTGCAATCACTGGTGGACCAGACCATTAGCAGTTGGGAAAAATCACAGCGATAGACATCGGCAGCGGGCGGACTCGCATGCACCGTTATGATGAGATCATGCCGGCCACTTGCAAATACATGCACTACGCTTAAAGCGTTCAAAAAATTCGTTTCGAGTTGCACATAACCGGCGCTAATTTCTTGAAAACTCTTCTGGTTCTGCGCCAATTTCATTAGACGATCCTCTGGTGTGTTGTCGTGCGTCGAGCACAGCACCTTTGAGATGAGTAATGATGAGCGCAGCAGAAAAGCGTTTAATTTTTCAAAATCTAACGGTTTATGTAGACTGCTTAGCTGTGCGCTAACCACATCTTTACTGTTATTTTGTCGCAATACCGTTAACTTTTGCAAACTAATATCGTATTCGTCAGCGCTTGAGTTATGTAACGTGTACGCTTCGTCCAACGGCGATTCGCCACAACAGTTTTGTATTGCCATCAGGCCATGCATACCGGTGGCGAATTTCTGCACCGTCTGCAGATCATATTGTGGTGGATGCTGTGTCCACATGGTGCGCACGTCATAGCTGTCCGTTTGACTCTCGCTCGACATGCGGTTTTCGTTGGTTTGTGTCGAGCACTGTGTGGTATTTAGCGTACCATAAGTTTGCATGTAAACCTCATAGCTGATGGGCTTGAGTTCGAACAGCGAAAATGTTAAAGTGTCAAATTGAATTTTGTTCATTAGCTCGATGCCGCGCTTGCGCAGTATGGGACGTGTATTAAAATCTGCATAACCGCCGTAGGTGCATACAATTCCGCCGAATTTGTCGACCTCCGCTTGTGTGTTGCTCATGTTAGCGTAACTGCTGATACCCGAATCAAGCTGATCTGTTGAAGTGACACTGTAAGTGGTGTCCATGCTGTCGAAATGCCGCTCATTAATTTGTGTCGCCAGCTCAGAAAGCTTTGGATGCCTACGCGAATTCATTTCATAATTTCCAGAGTCCAGTTTTCGTTCAAGTTCCCTATCGCGTTGAATCACTGTTATCGGATACTGCGTTAATTCAGTTTCTTCCTCGCAATCGGTATCATTAACGGGCATTTCATCACTGCTTTTACTTGTTTCTTCCTGCGTAGTCGAGGAAGCGCTGTTTTTGCTATTATCTTCATCTTCGCTGCAAATGCTATGTGGTGTTGAATCGCTTTCAGTTTCCCCCGACGAACCATTTTGTGACGACGAGCCAGTCTCAAAGTCCGATTCATAAGTTTCAAAGTCGTCGGAGTAATTATCCGTTTCCGGTTCCTTTATAGAGTCACTGGGTTTTGCTTTATGTGCATGTTCTGCTTTATTTCGCGTTACTGATGATTCTCGAGACTTATATTTGGCTTTACTGCTCAATGGTTCATCGAAGGCCACTTCAAATGCTACAGGTTCTTTGACAACCGTCTTGTGTTCGATCACTTCATCTGTCTCCAATTTTAGGTAGTTCGTCTCATATTGGGTGGCAATTGCCACCTCTGCTAGTATTTGTTGTTCACTTCTACGTTTCGCCGAGTCGCTACGTAATATGATGATATCTTCCTCTTTCAAGGAATGTGTGCGCACACGCTTTGGTGGTTCATCAGCATTTACCTGAATCGCGACAGCGTCTAGATCAGCCGGTTCCACAACTTTGTCTTTAATAGCTCTGGTAGGTATAATGTTATCGTCGCTGCGTTCTGTTGTAATTTCTTTACGTCGTGGGGGTGGGGAGACAACTGTGACGCTGTGATACGTATCTAAAACGGCATTTGGCTTGATTGCGGTTGAAGGTTTCTTCTTAACGGCATCTGCGATATCGCGATTTTGTTTAGCGCGCATAGGCAGTTCAATAACGCCAGTCTTCCTTGTTGTTGCTGCCACATTTTTCTGCGCCGTGGGTTTTATATTTTGAATCGGTGCTTTGGATGTACTGACTACACGGTTGGTGGGTGTGGTTTTCTTTATAACAGAGTTTTTTGTTGGTTTCACAACATCGCGCGGTGTTCGGCTCTTACTGAGAGTGGTAGGCTCTGTTCGTCGGGTTTGTGTGGTGCTTTTAAGTTTCAGCTTTTCCTCGTCTGCTCGCTTAATGGCAGTTGTTGTAGAGCTTGTTGTTTTTTTAAGTTGAGTGTTTACTTTAGCAGCTCCACTTACGGTTTTTGCGGGATTACTTGTGGTCGGTTTTGCTCTTGCTATCGAGCTAGCCGTCGACTTAGCACCCTACAAGATTATATTATGAAATTAAAACAGAGCATTTAGAATGAACTATTAAAAAATAAATAAAAAATTAAGATAAACTGAAACAAGAAGTGCGGATTTTCCAAAAAATGTCTTTAGTTAACTGCAGTAGCTTCGGAGTAGTAGCAATTTATGTTTGACTTTGAAGGAATGTATTTAGATATATGTCATCCCTATATGGAAACGTGGATCTAAGGACTTCAATTCTGCGCCTACGGACTGCTGTGTAGTCAATTAGCAGGTGTTCTAGTGTTTCAGCCTCCAAGTCGCAGCACCGGCAATTTGCACAAGAAGCGACCCCTGCATCAATACCCTCCAAAGTTTTCAAGCCGTCGGTGTACGACCTGTTGTACTGACCCTAAGTAGTAGCTAGAGAGAGGTGTCGATGCTTTCGGAGCGCAAGCCACCGCTCCAAAATTGATAATTGGTCGCACTATCATGATGTACAACCATCTGATAATCCTTGGTTTATACCCCCAGGATTTACCATCAAGCCGATTGCACATCATCAGTGTCTTCGTGGCTTTGACCATGGTCAGGTCAACATGTTGCTTCTACCACAACGTGGCATCCAGCGTGAAACCAAGGTATTTGACCGTATCTCTATCTCTCTGTCCCCGAGTGTTACGTTCCTGAAGCCAGGCAGAGAAATGCGCCTCGTGAACGGGACGTGATCGTCTCCAAGGTATCGATGTTTAGTCCAGCCCTTAGTCAGGCCTAGTCTCCTTTGTACGATATCGCAGAGAGTGTCCTCAAGTTTTCCTCTAGTTATGATAAAAATATCGTCCGAATATTGTTTACAGTGGATTCCATTGCTAGTTAGTAGCACGATTGGGTTATTTGGAAGACCATGCCAATCTTATACCCGTTGATCTCAATACGTTGTCCTTCCAGAGGTCTTCACATAAAAGCTTACTCAAGTGATGAATCACAGTTATGATGAGGTGAAGATGGCTATTAATTCGACTCCTAGGCAGACGCTGAAAAATGAACGTTTGGCAAGACTTAAACAAAATTTTGTCAGTCGAACTTTTCAACATTTGCTCAAAAACCGCTAGTTTTGTGTTCACCATTCACCAATACAGCAATATTTTTCAAAGAAAAGTTGCTCAGTCCGAAATTCGCATAAAATTATTATTTTTTGAGATCTTTTTAGTTTTTTGAAAATTCAAAATAATTTTCAATAATTTCAAGTTAAGTGTTAAGCTATACGCTTCGTTGCGTGGAGTTAAGGTGGTAACGTGTTGACAAGACATAAGCGCATAACAACTGTCAGTGTCAAAATGCCATATGATTGAACAAAGAGATGGAAAAACTGTATTTACAAGCATTAATTACCCTATACTCGTATAAGGTCCAAATGCACAATAGCTATCCTTTGTATTTATATTTAGAAAAATTTTCATGCTTATATACCTATGAATATTTACTGAATGAATTACTCCGCCAGATCTACATATACGCATACAATTGTGAGTTCTTGTACAATGTGCGCAACAAACAATGTCGCACCATTTCACCGTAGCGCCTCATATCAAAAGAGAGCGCAGCTATTAGAGAGATCCAATTGATGATCGAGAAAAGAGAAAATGAAGCAAACGTCTGCAAATGCTCAGATATAAGTGCGTATCTGATGGATACAGTTGTTCAGTTGTCGGCGTCTGCATGTCGGATTGCGAATTGGGAATTGATAATATTGTGAATGTATGAGTATTTACATTACACACACGTATAGGCATACAAAGAACACAGTATACGGAAGCCATTGACCTAAAATCGCAGTGTCAAAATTCAAAACAAACCAGCAAGGTAGGTGAATAAAGAAAATATACGAACACACATACATACGTATGTATACAAATATTGAAAGTGAAACAGACGTGCACAGTTCTAGATAAGTTTCTGTGCAAATTTGCGATTTTAATTGTTTTAATTGAAAGCTTAACAATTAGAGTATCAATAAAGTGTTGGTGTAATGTATTGCTTATTGAAATTTATATAATATGTGTGGATATGTGCGTATGGAATTGTAACGCAGTTGATATGCATAAGTTTGTGAACTGAATAACGCAAATAAAATGGCAGAAAATACGGTGCTGTGCAGTTGAAATTAGTTTTTTTTTTAAGAAATCGGTTAAAGGCACAAGTTTATAAACGATAACAAAGCCGTGGTGCCAAAATAATACACAAACTGGTTTTCTTATCGTACGGCTACAAAATGTCGCAAAATTAATTTTTATATACGCTCACATTTCTTAGCTGTGTCGCTTTCGCTTGTGGATTCGACATTTGATTTTTGGCGCTCTCTCTCTCTTATCACTTGAATAAAGGAAACCTTTATTTAATTAATATCAAACTGTTGTGCTATATAAAATAATTTAGTTCGTCGTTTTTATTAGTGTTTAATCAATGAATTTGTTGAGAAAATGTGCCCTCTCATCATTTGGTTGCGTAGCTGTCGTCGTCATTGCGATTAAATTGACAAACGCTTTTGTTATGGCAATTTGTATGGCTGCTTAACAACCGTTGTGGTGAAGTTTTGTATCAGGGGCAGGTGCAGTGCATAGGTGGTAAAGAAATACGTTAATTAAATAGCAACAAGCAGAAAAAAACAAAAACAAATTAACTATTTAGATATCAGTGACAAGCGTGAAACAGCTGATTGCTGGAATGTCGGCAAAAAAGAAAATACACTCTTATGAAGGTAATAGATTGTGCGCTTACAAAAATTGAGGAATAGATGGCGCTGTCGTGTTATAGTATTGAAGAAACGGTTATTTTCAAAAGTCCTTTGGTTTGATTTGAGAAGGAGGCAGCAATAGGAGGACCTATGGGGAAAAGGTGGTGACTTACACAAAAAATGGTAATTGGGCGCTCGAAAAGGCTACACTTGATAAGTCTCCATGGCTTAGCCGAGATCCGCACACGGACACGCCGAAATTCTCTCCTTTAAATACATTCCAGAAAACTTGAATAGCTGCGTCGCAGTGGCCAATCGGGTCGGCATTTTCTCTGGTCACATATGATATGTGGACGGAGCGGATTCGCTGGAGAAGAGGCGGGAGGGCTGGAGTTTTATGTAAGAAGTCTGCGTCCATTTTAGATTTAGGCTGTCAAACCACTGTAGTGTTTTCAGGCAGAAGTGGCTGATATTGAGTGGTATTGTATGAAGTCAAAATTGTATGAAGTCAAAATTGTATGAAGAGGGCCTCGCCTTTGCAAGACTGTGGTAAAAATATCTCGGCAGTTCTACCTTCAGTAAACCAAAAGGCATAGCCAAAACCAATCGTTACAATTCTTTAAAAACTTTCAAAATATGTAGGCTCTCACTGGGTTAATGCAGCGCTGCCAACGCGATTTCAAAGCCTTGATGGCGTCACGGAAGGTATTCTCCGGAATAGCCTTGAGTCTCTTTCGCAGCTTTACCGAATTTCACACAGAATTTAATCGTCTACCTCTGCTCTAAAGAACGCTGCATTTTCTACTTACACCACTCACAGTAACACGTCGCTCGAAAATGTTTGTCCTGACTCTCCAGCTGCTCGGAGACAACTTACCAGCCGCTCGTTTGTAAGCTAGGAACGCCCTCTACCGAATGCAGTCGTGGCGGAAGAAAATCAGTCCAATTACTTTCCGGACAAACCCTGTACATGCATATGTACATATGTATTTATGTATTTATTATAGACAAGTGAAAAATTAAACGATTTTTTAAGACAATTTATTGGCATAAACAGACACCTGCAAACGGTTAAACATACTTGGCTGATGGCTTTTGGTTTATAAAAAATACAAACGTAGAGTATAAAATAATATCACAAAATTGCATACATTTTAAATAGTATACCTAAAACTCGTCTCACAAATATCGATAGAAAATTAAATTAATGACTAATCGTGAATGAAATGTTTAAATCTATATAATGGCTTATAGCTGCGAACCAGCTTCAGATCCAGATTCTTCTTACAACTAAAAGTGTCGTTATGACTAGCAGCGTTAAAGAACACTGCAACGACTGACTCGAATTCGGATCCACATAAACGTTTTTCACATAATTCTCGAAAATATCCTCCATAATGCGTTTCGAATTATCCGCTCTCAAATCCATTAAACCTCTCAGTCCGTCCGTCTTATCACGGAACATAACATTATTGCGCTTATCGAATATGCCATACATGGTGAATGGGCGCGTTTCGGGCCGATAGCTTTTGCCGAAGAGCTGATCGATATCACGCAACGAATTATAGATTTCATTGCGGCGCGTCAACGAATCGTTATGCGTCATTAAATGGCCGCGTGTGGTCCAATGCATATAGCAATACTCGAATTTTGAGTGACGCTCATTTCCGCCGTAGGGACACAAAACGCGGAAGGACTTGTGTCCAGTATCACGCACCCATTTCGCTGTTATATTGCCCACCGTATAGTTTTTATATATAGCCGAGCTGAGAAAAGCCACTTCGCCACCTTCGGCTAAGCAACGTAAAGCGCCCTCATCGCCACGATAAGTGTCCGGACAGGTGCGATGAGCATTCGGATGCCAAGTGCACGAGTCACGGTGGAAATACGACTGTAGTGTGGTCATGCGTTGTGTTATATTTACAATAGTTTCTTGCACCGATAAGTGTGTGGGTCCTTCGTATGACGGTAAACAGGCTTTAGCGTATTCCAGATCGGCAAACGTTTTGAATTTTGAATCTTTATGCACCACAGCTATGACGGCATAACGTTCATGCATATCCTGTGAGAATTCGTAAAGTATCGGCACGAGATTGTAGTCACGTTGTGCTCTAATGCGATGCTCGTGATCGACCAATACGACATCGGCTGCCTTGTATTTGATATCATCCATGCATGAATCCAAACTTTCGGAGCGTATACACTGGATATTCGGTTCGACGCCATATACTTGGGAGGCTTCCTGTAGCCACGAGCATTTAACATGCTGTATTATGGAGGTGGTACAGTAAACTATTGAACGCGGTGGATTACATTCGGGAAAGCTATAAGCGCTTTGAAAAGCCGTTGCTTGATCGAGATAATCATCGATAGGTATGACATTATCCAAAGTGACGATTTCTATATGATAATTCTCCAAGAGGCTTAGCAAGGCATTCTGCCAGCTATTCGGCTCGTTGTGGTTCAAGCCAGCGACTAGATTTTGTATTTGTGCAGCGTGACTGCGACGCGCCGCTATAACTGGCCAAGGTTTGGCCACCCAAACACACGGACGTTCAGCTGTGATAGGCTGTAGATGTCCATCGGCGCATAAGTAACTGTACTCGGTGGGATTAGCTTGCGCGGGTAGTCCAGTTAACTGTAATTACGATATAAATAATATTAGTTAAAATTCGTGCGAGTAAATAAGTGGTAGACTTACGCCAAAATGACTGCGTACATCGTCCAGTCGCGCCCAAGCAACATTGCCGACACCATTTGTGAGGCAATACAGAGCGCCGCGCCGTCCCCAGTGCTTGTCGCCAATATCGCAGCGATATGAATCGTAGCAAAGCTGACATAACGACGGATAACGATCTTTGAGTATGCGATCCTGTTTAGGATCCGGTACCCATGGACCGGCTTTGCAGCTGGGACCAAAATATTTAGCCGAGGCGCTAATGCGATCTTCCGTTAGTGAGATTTCCGGATTGCATGATTTCGAAATCAACGTAGATTCGAAATACTGTAAATGAAAACATTCGTTGTTATTGTTACTTTTGAAAAAAGAAAATTAAATTCTAGATTCTCAAATCATACATACATTAGCTAAAACCTCCGTCCAATGATTGCCCAAACCATAACCGGGATGACAAAGTTTCGCACCGCGCAAATCATGCACTGTATGTATGTTGGCCTCATTGTCCACCACCGCGACTATTTCATATTCGAAATTGGTTTCATGTGAACGCATCTCACTCGTAACTAAAATCTCCACGCTAGCCCAACGCGCTGCTATTAGCTCCTCGGCGGAGAGTACGCCGAAGTGCGCGGTACCTTTATGTATCCGTCGTACGCAATCCAGTCGATCTACGCCAATCACACACTCAATATTACTGGTGGCTTCGAGAAGTGGGCAAAATTTCGGCGTTTTACGGTAGGTGCCACGAGACTCGACAATGCAGACGCGCACTGTGAAATAAAAGTTTTATTTTTTATTATATTTATTCTTTAAAATGTTAAATAAGATCTGCAGACTGGGTTTAAAGATGTTGGCTTTGGAAAATAGCTTGGATACTATCCACATAAAACTGAAAATCTAACTAGTCTCGAAAGCCGCAGTTTCTCTTTACGAATTCTTGAAGCCTCTTGTCGACCTAAGCAGAGAAGAGGAGGTTTTCCTATATCCGACCCTTCTAGGAATATTATACGTTAGGTTAGTTTAATCTGATAGGCCAGTAAACCACGCGTAGACCAGTTTTAGTCCTTTGCGTTACCATATGGAGTTCAGTTACTAGTTTCATGAGGATAAACGCCGATTATATGATCCAACTTTTTAACTGGGAAAAAAGGTTAAAGTAAACATAGAAAAAGATTATAGGCGTTATATTAGCTACGCGCAACACTCTAAACGATGGAGTTGGTTCGAAGATATACTGTTCACAGTTAGGCATAAGAGAGCCTTTGCCGGACCACTGCAGTATATTTTAAGCTGAGTACTTTGCTTATACGTGGACAGCCAAGCAGCAATTGGGGCAGTAACCTGGTATCGGATATCGGCCAGAAGTGTCTGGGGTAGCCAGAAGAAAGCAACATCATTTCTACTGGGTGTCAGGACACAAAGGCATTGAGGGTAAAGAAATTGTGGCCGAGATTGCCAAGAGTGGTGTACGGCTAACACCCGAAAACGTGATCAACATTGGGAGATCCTTGCAAAGTTTATACGACGATCTGAACAGGAGCATGGTAAAGAAAATCAAAACCTGATGGAACGAGCAGCCTGGTTATAAAACTGCAAAAGTCATTTGCAAAACGGTAGATCGGAAGTACACACAATTCCTAATGGCACTCGATAGAAGAGTTTGTAGGAACATGATCAAAATACTAACAGGTCACTGTCTGGTGGCCACACACGCCCACCGAATGGAGCTGATAGATTGCGAAGACTGCAGGAAATATCTAGATGAAGACACCAGGGAAATAATGGAGCATCTCATGTGCTTTGGCCTCGATTTGGCAGGCATACTAAAGGATGACTACTCATAGAAGGGTTCCATCATTCGTGTTCTTTCACACTGATCCAACTGTATTTTTTTTCAGGAATTTTCCACGCATATTATATATAGAGTTTTATATTTATTTGAGTAATTGAGAACTTTAGTTGGAAGTCGCCTCCGAAATGCTTTTTATTGGAGAATTCGAATGAACATGTACGAAACATATAAACAGAGCAACTGTCGTTGAGATCTCTATGGGCATGAACCAGTTTCCTATTTTATGGTTTGAGACTGAAAGAAAAGCCATGCTTGCTTAAAACGCAATATATCAAATGGATGAACAAAATTAAGCTCCAAAATTGCTAAAGCAGTTATAATACAATTAAAATGAGACGAATTAACATGACTTTAAAAAGTTGTTCCTTTCATTGCTTGCATTTGTTGTAGGGAGCAATTCTGCGACGGTTCATTTTTATGAGAGATGTGCACCAAAAAGTTGAAATTCATTAACCTTTTATATAGAAAGAAATGTATTAACAATTTTGTATCACAAAAGCTTGCGTAGGGCACAAAAACAGATCACCATAAACAATTCATAGACAACTGTGTCCTAAGCACTGCTTTTCGGCTGTCTTCAAAAGCTTTTGAATAAACTGTTATCTTTCACTTACGTGCATTCGTTAATAAACTTTGGTTTTTTATATGCAAATTCATTGGAACGCGTTTCAATTGAAGATCAGCGTGTTATTTCAACGAAATATAGGTATACAAGCTGCCCTTGAATAAGCGGAGAAGAAAGGCGCGTTACCGGTCATTAAACGAGTTGCCATGCGAAGTGCTTGATTAGTGAACCTGACACAGTTTGAGTCATGCTGCTCTACGGACATTTCAATGTTTCGTTGGAGTCCCCAAGTATTACATATATAACTATATAGAAATTTGCATTGTCATTCAAAATTTGACTGTTTGTGCGAGCTTCCAACCTTCAGCCATCCGCTCGTTAGCTCATTGCCGCTATTAATTTGTTGTCTAGTCTATAATTATCAAGCAACTATAGTACTACGGATATACTATGCACGATATACACACATACTTATGAAAGTGTAAGCGTATCCATGTGGTCTATAAAACAAGTGGATGATGTAGCCTTCACTGGCGTTGCTTGCCGCCGCTGGATGCGTGCGACAAATTCAAGCAGTTTTACAATTTACCATATGTACACATGAACATGCATTTACATTATGTATAGTATATCATTCCAGAAATTTACGCATATGTAACCGGTTCTGTGCGTAGTTGTAACCGATAGCTGTGTAATTTAGTCTCAGCCAGGGGATTCACTAGCTATTTATAATGTTAATATTTCTTAACTTTTTTGAGTTTGCCTTTGTGAAAAGCGTTTTTTTTTTTAATTTTTATTTTTACATATGCACAACATATAAACATACTTACAAGTATATGATATATATATATATATATGTATACAACGTTGCATAATTAATTGAAATTTATCTTGCGCTTTCTTTGTTTACCTTCTTTAACTGATTTAATACAAGCATTTTTAATTTATGCTGTTGTTAACTCGACTATAATCGCGTAAGCAGTATCTACGCCAATTAAGAAGAACATTCTTAATTTATGATGTTTAAAAAAAATCGGGAATTTTATTTATGAGTTTCGATAACTTTGAATGAATAAACAAATAATTCTGCCGTTTGTGAATTTCTTTTGAAAAAGTTGCTAGGCAACATTACAGCTGACACGAAAATAGCCCTCATGAATTACTTTAACATTTTAGACATAAGATAAAACTAATGAGTGGTATAAAATTGAGACAAATCGAAAAGAAGGTCGACGAAAGATTTAGTAAAAGTGTTAAAGCCAGTTATATACAGCTTCAGCTCGTTGGCTGAGCCTCATATTGTAGATTGTACTTGAATTACTTCAAATATTCCTTTGTAAAACCACAAAATAATATCGCTGTAGTCAGATCTTATAAGTCGACCAAGCGCCATGAGATCATTACAAATTTACTTCAAAGTTTTATTTCTATTTCCATAAGTTCACCGCGATGTTTAAAAGTGGGAGCTCACAGTTGTTTAACTTGAGCTCGCCAAAACGGGACAATCAAGAATCAAGAGTGTAATGTTTCTACCACGCCTTTTCCAAACAGCTTTTACTGCGGGTATCCGGTAAGATACTCAAATTTTGCTGCTGAACACCGATACGACCATCTCCAGAACTCCATCAACTAGAGAAAAGTTAACCTTACTGGTCCACTAACGGTACATGAGCTGTCGCAAAATCCTTTTGCACTAAGATCAATCGCAAGAGATCTAATGAACTCTTTGCCTTCAGTAAGGCTAGCCTCATTCTAGTAGTGGGGCTTTTAACGGTTTATTGCTCCATTGACTACTAAGCGTGTTGCTAATTTATAAGTTCGAAGACAGCAGCTCTTCTTTTCTCTGGCTTCAGAAAGTACTGCTTACAGCAGTGCACGTGCGATCTCTCTTGATCAGCCATCTAACCTAACCTAACTTAACCTAGCCTTAGAGATATAGCAAAGCTTCTTCTGCTTCTAAATAGCTCCTATGAGTCGACTTGAAAGAAATTCGTGTTATGATGGCCGCGAATTTGAATAAATATATTAAAAATGGTATTAGTCGTTGCCATATTGTTAAAATACTATATGAGAATGCTTTTTTTTTAACAGTAATGCTAACATTTTATGACATGAAATTCAGAGAGTTTTGAATACTAAAACCTAATGTCTGTAAATAAGGACTAGGTTAGGTTAGGTTAGGCCATTTAGTCCATCGAATGTCAGAGTGATCTCAGTTCAGAAGGCCGGTCCATTGTGCTACCTACAAACTCACAAGACCCTTACAGTGCTTTGAGCCTGTCGCAAATTTGTTGAGATGGCTAATATCATCATTTTCGGCTATGTCTCTTGATACGCCGGAAATAAGATTATGGTGATGTTTCAGCCTCAGACTTCTTTATTTTGTCCAGCCTTGTAAAGGTAAGGCCTAACTAGTGCTACTAAACTACTAGTGTTTCAAAATGTATTTTCAAGTTTAAGTGAGTCTTGAAGAAGAGCTGAAGAGCTTTTTATATATTTAAATACTTTTTAAAATACTTTGATTGATTATTTACTAATCATTGTGATAAGTTATGGTAGTTCTCTGTGTGTAAGAGTTTCCAATATGCAAAAAAAAAAAAAAAAAAAAAAAAAAAAAAAAAAAAAAAAAACCAAAAAACTGGAACTGGAATCATCGCTTACGGTTATTGCATTTCTTTGTTCAAAAATGTGTATTTTCAAATTAACACATGGTTCTCTACATTTCTTCTGCCTCTTTCAATAGATTCGTATATATTTTATATAATACATACATATAATTTTTTAAGGGGTATCTAGTAAGGCAGCTCCTTCATTAATTTAGCATCGCTTTTAGACAGGTTTTAAACAACGAAATTGCAAATTATGATCCAAAATTTCATTTAGCACTCAAAAAGTTGAAAAAAATATATTTAAATTAAAACCGGTGTAAGATTTATATTGTCATTAGTAATTAATTACGTGAAGTAAAAGTCCTAAAAAAATAGATTGGAAATAAAATACTTTAAACACATAATGAACATTTAGACATCTCTAATTATCTTATTTGTATGTGTGTATGTATTTTTGTATATAATTATGTGTTTTTTGCGCTTTGCAATTGATTGATTTTGGTACCAATTGTGCTTTCACTTTTATTAGATCGAAATAATCTTTCGAAATTGTTTTCACTGATCCTTTCGATTCTATAACGATGTCAGTCAGATCTCTAACGGTTAATTGCCAATTTTCAAGCTCCAATTGCTTTATTATATTGATGTGATGATCACCAGTTTATGCTGATTTCCGTCCTGGACTGGTTCGTTGTCTCCGCATTGTGATCCACTTTGAATAATTAAAATTAATGAAAAACATTAAATTCGCGCGAAATTTAAACTAAAAAATCTTGCTAATTTTTGCTCACCGTAGTGAGTATCTCCGACGTCTCTTATGGGTGTCGGGTCAAACTAACTCACTCTATACTCTGTTATTGAAATATATATAAATACCAAAACCAACTGCAAACAAACGTTTTACTACAATTAATGGAAAGTTAATACGTTATATTTCCATGTAATCTGCATAAAATCTAACTGATTTTAAACAGTTTTTTTTTTAGTTACTTCAATCAGTTAAGTAACCTGACTGATTTCCAGTTTTGTCATTGTGTTATTTTTTCGTATCCCCCAAACAAGTTTTATTTCTTTAAATTAGCAAGCGCCAAAATTTATGAAACAATATATTTTGTAGGTTTTTTTTATTTGTTCGTTTTTGTAAAAAAAAATTAAAAATATTTGCAGCGCAAAGTCAGGTAGACAGAAACCTGGTTTAGTTTAGCACATAAAAATTGAGAATGCTTGGTGAAGTGAAGAGGCAGCTTTGATAGATTTTGGCTTTCTTTAGTTAAAATTTAGCTGCGAGATTTTTTTTTGATGACTTGATTTTTACGCCAATATTTTTAGAAATTAGCAAAGTATGTCTTAAGTTATAAATAGCGTACGAAATTAGTGTTATCGTCCTGCTTTTAGTTAAATTTTCGGTGATTTAATATGTAAAGGCAATTCGAAATGTCTGACGAAATGTACAAACAACTGGTATAAGTGTCAGAAAATGGTATAACCAAATAGCGATGGAAAAGAAAACAGTTACTGGTTTAAAAAGTTGTGACAAAAGCGGTCCCGAAATTGTAAATATAACGAAAATATTTTTTTTTATTTTGTCGCCTTTAAAGTAATCCCCACCAGATGTACTTAATACACTTATGCCACAAAGAGACCTGTTGAGGGTACTCGTTTTATCGGGACGAGTCGAGCAAGAACGCGTTATATACTCAAAATATCACCAAAAAAAAAAGAAAAAAAAAAAAAGAAAAATCATTAGAACGGACTCACGCGAGATGTCGAGCTCTCTTGCCATATTTTGAATGCCGACTTCGACATAACGATCATTAGAAATTTTTGGTTATCCCTAAATATTTTACGATATAGGGCTGCCACTTGGCTTTCTTTAAATAATTTAATTAGCTCGATGTCTTAATTGGCCGGATTTTAATTAATTACTATAAATCAATTGCTACTTACATAATTGAATGTCAATTAAGTTAATTGAAAGAAAATTAAAATTTAATTAAATAATTATTACTTTAATTAGAGTTTTAAAGCTAGACTACGTTAATTAGAGAAAAATTGTATTAAAATTATGGCTTTCATCCCCTGAAGAGGGTACATTAACGTTTCGACGAAGTTTGTCAAAAAGCTCTCCACAAGAAGTTTCTCAGTTCTTGTATGGAAATCTTTATTATTTGATGAGATATCTTGACGAAATTCGGCATATATTGTTATCTATATATCATTCGAAAAAATTTTTCGGATCGGACCGCTATAGCATATAGGTGTCATACAAATTGATCGATCTATATCAAATCCTTGGATGAAACAATTTTTCATTTGACGAGATATCTTGACGAAATTCGGCATATGCTATAATCTCCGACCATCCTGTTCAGATCGGACCTCTACGGCATATACCCGTCATACAAAGTGATTAAAACTTTTTGATTTGACAAGATGTCTTCACGAAATTTGGCATATATTAATATCCGTAGCAACAAAATAATCCCCGAACAAATTGTTCAGATCGCACCTCTATGCCATGTAGCTGTCATACAAACTTATCGTTCGATATAAAAATCTTGTACAAAATTTCTTTTTATTTGACAAGATATCTACAAGAACTTTGGCATAGATTATTATCCAAGGTAACGCTATAATCTACGAAAAAATTATTGAGATCGGATCACTATATCACATAGCTGTCATACAAACTGATCGAGCGAAAACAAGTTATTTAATTGAAAACTTTTTCTTTGACAAGATATCTGCCCAAAGCAAAGGTATAATCTGCGAAAATATTCTTCTACGTTTTTTCGTGTTTTTAACGTTTTTTCTTGTTTTATCTACTACCCAACCAAGTGAGTACCACTGTACCGAAATTACAAAACTAACATCATTTGTACTAAAAGCAGAGCTTATTTTATAACATTTAATTACATATTAATATTTTTATTATGAGCAGTAGTAATTAAATTTTTCTTATTTACAACCGACTTACACTTCCCATCATCAAAAACTTCGGCGCTTGTTTCGGCATTAAATACTGATAAGATTGCCAGCAGCAAAACAAATGAACGCCCCTCGTTTGCGAACATCATCACCATAGAACTGACAATTAAACACACACGTACTAGTTAATAATATGATTTATTTCCAGAAATTATTTTAATCACTGCTTAATTTGCAATATAACTCGATATCTAGTCGTATGTGTGTGTGTTTTTAAAATTGCACGGAAGGCCTTTATATTGCACAATTTTGCACTTTTCAAAATCCGCTGGGAAGCTTATTTTGTGGGTGGTTCCGTGTAAAAAAAAAAAAAAAATAGAAATGCAACTGTTATCACTTGAAAAACGCCCACTTTGTAATTGTAACTGCTGACAAGTTGACCGATTTATTTATTATCAATTTATGTACATTTGCTGTTTCAAGCATCCACCACTTTTGCTATTTTTCCAAACTCCGGCTTCAACACTGAGCTTTCGCGTCCAACAAACTACACGCAGCGATTGCCGAACAGCAACTGAGCGTAGATTTTCGAAAATGTTTGTTTACATTTGAAATTTTGAAATCATTGCCGTAAAAGCGCACTTTGGATCGCGCTTGGAAAAACCGGTTTACGCTCTCTCGCATCTCAGCTTGGAGCTGAGATTTGTTTAAGTGAAGATCAATTTAGCTGTGTAACTTCTAGGCTGTTGTTGTTGGCGTTGATGTTGGTGATTTTTTGCGTCGCCACTGTTTGAGTGACAAGTTCAATGCAGTTTGGTTTGGCATCAGCAACTTGTGGTTCTGCTTGTAATGAAAAGCGATGTTGACAATGAGAAAACATGCAATTGTTAAACAGAAAAAAAGTAACATGCGAATCGCTCCACAAGACTGATCAGGTTTCCGTCAATGCATATCATCATTTTATGATTTTCGAAAAATTAAATGCAAACATGTAATATCGAAAGAGCACGCAGAGCGCCGCCTGATAACTATGAGCTAAGTATAGAAAAAATTAAGGAATTATTTATGGTTTAAATTCTTTTATATAAATTATTTGAATCTTTAATTTAAAATTAAAATTTCGCCACTTAATAACGGTAGCTTGCTTTAAATAATGTGTTTGTGGGAAATGAAATATTTGCGTTTGTTTATTTTTGTTTATTCACCTTAGAAAATCACATATAAATATACTCAAACATAACGGCGTTTTAACTCGTATGTATATACATATATTCCGAAATGCAGGCTTGTTTTTTATAATGATTTTGTTGGGTTGGAAAACCCATCTCAACCCACAAAATCATGTAAAGTATTTCCCATACATTCTTGCTTTGAAATACTATATATAATATGGTAGGTGAAACACAGAAACTTCAAATTTAAAAATGTTTATTATCATTCGAAAGAACATTCTTGGTATTTATTTGTTGAGACTAAGTCTCAGACCACCCTTCCAGAGACCAGTCCAATTTACGAAGACTCTTTCGAGCATTTCGACTTTTAACTGGCGAATGACACACGTGATGTTTTGCTTCAAAGCTTGAATCGAAGCGCGATCGTCCGCATAGAATTTACATATCCCCATAGGAAAAGTGTAACGGTGTGATATCACACGATTTTGGTGACCAATCTACCGGCCCAAAACGCGAAATTATCTGCTCACCGAAATGTGCGCTCATTAAATTAATGATTGATGCGTCTTATTGAAACGAAATGTCGCCGGCATCACTAGTTCCGATTTCAGACATCAAATAGTCGAATATAGTTGCGAAATGACTGTCGCCATTAACGGTTAAGACCTCATCGGTATCATTTTTGAGAAAATATGGACCAACGATTCCATCGGCCCACAAATCACACAGAACCGTTGTTTTTCTGGATGAAATGTCAGCTCTTGAATCTCTTCAGGTTATTCTTCGACCCAACATTTTTTTTGCAGACTCTTTAGCTTTACAATTTTCTGCGTTTCCACTTTGGTCCGGCCCTCATAACAGTCTTATCACAAAGACACTGGATGTGCTTTGTAGTTTAGGCACTCCCCCGACCAAACTTGAACGCACTGTGAATGAGTTCAATGCTATTATCGCCGCTCTGCTATCTATGTAAGTGTATGGTCATTTCTCTGAACGAGGCTGAACTCTGGAGCAGCAGATCTACTGCTACCTTAATGGCTGCAACATTGACTTGGAAGATACTGCAATAGTAAGGAAGTCTTAAACTGGAGTTGATAGAGACAGTAAATCCCTCCATCCACCTTCCCTCCAAGCTTTGATCCATCCACGAAGAAGCTCACTGCCCCTCTCCTCCAACGGCTTCTTTCCACCTATTGCTCCCTCATTGGTATAACGGCAGAGAAGAAGCCGCCAGAGCTCGGCTTGGCGACTCCACAATCTAGATGATCTCGTAAGAAGCCAAAGTGTGTAGGGATATCCGAGAGTTCAGATGCGCGTTCTTTAAAAAGCCTAGATTCTCTGAGTCTATTCCTATACCTTCCGGCGATATCTACGGGCACTATGTTCAAAATGGCGTAAGGTGCCATGGTTGGAGTGAATCTTTGTGCACCACACATGCTGATGAGCGCCGCATGTTGAACGCTCTCGAGTTTCTTTGCAGGTGTGGTCTTGGTACACATGTTTCCCGGCAAAAAAGTAAGACGGAGTCCGTAGTGCCATAACTAAGCGCTAATAAGGTATGAAACTGTAATTTGGTATAGGAGACTGCAGTAGAAAGGGTTACCTGTGGATCGATCTTTTTTGAAAAAGTGGGCGTAGCTCAGCTCTCTAATAGGTTTAATGTACATACTTCCTAGACCACCACAGCTTTATGACAATTTTTATAAGAACTATTGCCAACAGTGTGAAAATTGATGAAATCGGATGATAACTCAACCTACTCCCCATATGTATAACGGTACTATTAAAAACTACTTAAAGTGCGTTAAATAAATAACTTAATATGCCAGAAACATTAAATTTCACGCTCGCGATAGTATGAGAGAGTTTTAAAGTAGCCGGTGTAAAAAATAGACGATGGGCGTGGCACTGTCCATTCAGAACCTTCTCGACCGATTTCAAGTAAATTCAGTGCATAACATTCTTTTAACATTCCTATATCAGTGTACGGAAATGGGCGAAATCCGACAACAATCACGCCTACTTCCCATGTAACACAACTTGAAGCTTGTCGCACAGTAAATAAGTAATTAGTGAAACTTGTTGCAAAAAAGTGTAAATAGCCATTTTTGTTTTTATAGTGTACCCATACTATATTGATGGAATTTTCTTACGGGTTTGGTAATAAATATTTATTTTTCTTACTTCTTTATGAATAAACTCCAAGGTTTTACAAGTTGAATGTATATATTTTTATTTTATTTAAAAAATTTATTTAAAAAATCCATTCCAAATATTAATTAAACATTTTTTTTTTGGGTAAGCAGTAAGCTATTGCGGAAAGTAACAAATAGTAAGCATTTTTTACAGCGTAATTTATATACGAATAGTGTGTACTTAACCATTTCAAACGCTCAGCGCTTCTCCATACTTTTACTCTCCTTGCAATATAGATAAGCCTTATCAATACTATATTATGTTTGTATAAAGTTTATAGCATATAAATGCGAAATCTTATTGTTTATGTGTGTATATGCACATACATTCATATATATTTATGTATATATAAGCGAATAGGGATATGCACGTCTGACTATAAGTCTTCGAAATTGCGATTAGGGTAAACTCATTTAACTTTTCTTTGTGTATATTTATTTATAGATAATAATAATGCATATAGTTTTATACTTTACAATATTATTGCAACTTATTTACAAAGTGTCTGCTCTTTAAATGTTGACATGACTTTTTATTTATTTTTATTTTTTCATTTTTGTTTACTTAATCAAGTGAGGTTATGTTCGAATTGTAAACCGTAAGAAGCGATAAAAGCCTTATAACTTCAATATTATTGGAAGTAAAATTGCATTCGTTTGTTTTTGGTGCCACGAGCAACAATTGCGCGGGTGAGTTTACTTGCTGGCAGATATTTTACTACAGCAAACACTCGCAATGATTGACAGCTAAGGGGAGTGTGTGGAGAATGTGTCTATAGATTTCAAGATGAATACGAATATTGAATTAATAAAATAGCACAACAATAATGTGAAAGCTATAAAAATCTTGTTAACAAAATTTAATTTCGTTGTGAGAAATGAATTATAATTAATAATTAAAATTGTTATGGGAATTAACACGACAAGTAGTCATGCACTGGTGAAGCAACAAGTACGAGATGAATGTGATTTTGTTTACTCAATAATGCAACGAGTGACTAAAAGGCTTACTGCCAGTTGTAAGACTGCCTTAAGGACATATCATTGCATTAGTGTTTATAATGATTACACTATTCTTTAGTGTACCTTTGTATATAGTGAGGTGAGAATTAATGTTTGAAATTACTGGAAATTTCGAAAACTTGTGCAAGATCTCTAAACCATAGAATTTTCGTGCTCAATTGTTCTAAACTTTTGCCGAGCAAAGTACTAAACGGAGAGTGTATGTATATTTTATATCAAAAGAGCTACTTAAGTAAAAATTTCAAAGGCCTATGAGAGATGGCTTTAAATTTGTAGGATCATACATTTGACGATTGCACTCAGGAACCTGAGAACAATTTGCTTTGCTAAAAATGTGGAAGACACCAAGTCAAGTTAGAGTCTAGTCTATCATCAAACTTACAATGAATTGCAATTAGCGCATGTGTTCATTATCTCAAGGAATTATAAATAATTGAGCTTTGTATAAGTATTTGACTTGGCTATTTCGTTTTACTGAAGCTTGGAGAATTGCGAATCGAACAAACAAATGCTGCAAATCTAACATACACAGTTTGTCCGGAAAGTAATAAGACTGAGTCGATTTAAAAAAATGATTGAACCAAACGTAAAAATTCTTTAAAAATGTTCAAAATAGGCCCCTTCTGTGTTAATGGAGCTCTGCCAGCGCGATTTCTAAGCATTGAAGGTATCACGGAAATAGCCTCGAGAGCCGAGGTGCATGCTGCTTGGATACCCTCTGTCGTCTCAAAATGCTTGCCTTTCAGCGGCATTTTCAGGCAAGGAAGCAAAACAAAGTCCATTGGTATGCTAACCTTTGTTAGGTAGATGTTCATAACAAAGTCGGTGTGAGCCGGGGCGTTGTCGTGGTAAACTTTCAATCGGCTGGGATGTCTTGTCGGACCCGTGTGACTTTTCGTTTGAGCGTCTTGAGAACTTCTATGTAAAATTTGGCGTTGACGGTTTGTTCAGGAGGAACAAATTCATGGTCGACGATGCCTTTGATGTCAAAAAAAAAAAACACTGAGCATCGTTTTCAGTTTGAATTTGCTCATTCTTCTGGCCTTCATCAGCGACCTCTTCCCGGCCCTTCAAAAAGGTCTGGTGCCATCGAAACACACCACTTCTTGCTAGCGAAGTAGAGAATGAATAACAAAGCGGTTAATGAGATATTCACATAATATCGGGCTTTGAATTCAAGTTTCTAACATTGTTATAGGCCAATGAAGGACGTTTGTTACAAGTACTTTTTCAAGGACCTATATTCGACACTGTTTTTTTTCTATTCGCCAATCTTTGAATTTTTAGAGTTTCCGAAAATGAAAGATCTGATCTGTTGGGTATCATTATATGCCAAGGGTGTTGTTTCAGGAGCGATAATATTTCTTCGACTAATATCTGTCAAAGCATTTTACAGTCTAGAGCAAGGCATTAGGGAAACCTTGGAGTATCTCTTGTGCACTTGTCCCGCATTGCCAACACTACGCTGTAAGCATCTGGGATTCACGGTATGAAACACTGAAGGAGGTATCGCTAGTAAGGCTACTAGTAAGCTACTTTGCCATCTGGTATCGCAAAGGTTCAAAACTGGTCTATGACTGACTTATTGGCCTACCGGTCTAACCCAACCTAACCTTATAAGCTTTCGGGTTCCATTGTAGACGGACCGGTGGAAAACTAACGTTCTTGGCGAGATAGAGCTGGCTATGTTTGGAAAGCACGGACCAATTGCTCTTCATAAGACGTAGTTACGATGTTCTTAAGTCCGAAAAGTCCCAAAATTTCTGTTAAAAAGTACCATTTTCATTACTTTTATCTTAAAAGAAATTATTTTGTATTTGACAAAGGCAATCTTCTTATTAAATTTTATTGATGCATAACACAAATATTTACAAATTCAAAAGCCTCGTTGATAAATGTTTTTTTTTTTTTACCGATTTTCGTTTAATATTTTTAACGCTCGGTATCAAATATTTCGCGAGCACGATTTATATGGTCACTTAAAGCACAACTGCATTATAGGCACAAGTGTACGTAATTTCATACTACTTTTGTCAAATTTCGATTAAATCTTTTGGGGAGTTCCCTGGCGGCAGGGGGTAACCCCACGTAAACAAGTTGAACTGCCATTCGCTTCGCTTACTGGCTTTTTAGCATTGGCTACCTGAGCTGCAGTGACGTCACTAGCCGCGATCGCCGCTACGCACCAAACCAATTTGACATACTATAAACACTGTACGATACTATGTACATATTTTATATCGAAAAATGTATGTATGTATGTATAGTATGTAGCTGTATTCAAGTAGAGCTGGTTCTCCGTTTTCTCATCAGCATGCGAAGCAAAGTGTTAATTGCAGTTCCGAGTAGTTGCAGTCGTAATTGATTAAAAAAATAGTTGTTGGGGAATTTTGACAGTTTGTAGAATTTCAAATTTCGATGAATCACTTTATAAAAATATACTAGCGGTGCAGGTATTTGGAATGATAAAATGGTATTTTAATTCGGTTGAACGCGTGTTTAACTACATTAGATTTCACACTCAAGGTGATGTTTTTAGCTTTATTATTCCTTAATTTTTAGTTGGTCACAGTGATTTTCGAATTATGACTGCTGCATATATTCTACTTTCACTTAATACTGTCGCATTGAAAGCTCACAAAGCTGAAGTCTCTCAGTTACAGTTAGTCTTTAAGTTAGATTATCGGTCACAAATCCTGCTGCTTACCTCAAAGAAGTGACCGTCATTCAGATAGCAGAGCGGCGATATTAGTCTTGAACTCTTTTATAGTGTGTTCAGGGTTGGTCGAGGAGTGCCTAATCTCGCTATGAATAGCATCGAGTGGCTTTGTGATAAGACTGGTACGGGTGCCGGGCCCTAACGGAATCGCAGGAAATTGCAAAGCTGATGAGCTATCAAGGAAAGACACCCTAGAATCGCTATGGGTACAATGGAAGCGGGTCGGTGCTCACGTATCCTATTGTGTTTTACTATTAAATAGCTGGGCTTCACGGAAGCCTGGCCAGCGCTTGCTTACCATCGGTGTAGGCGGTGCTACTAAAGCGTTTTGGCCCAAGATCGATCGCTCATGATCATGCTGTAAGTTTGGGAATCTTACCGAACGCCATTTGCTGAAGCGGTATGGAAAATGATGAGGTGTAAACAAGTTAACACTTCCTTTTTGACTAATTCGCCTTTGGGAGATGAAGACTTAAACACTTGGGGGCGCAAACTTTCCGACATTCCATCGAACTGACGGCGGCACTATTAAAACACCTCTTAAAATTTCATATTTCTAAAGCATTGATTAAATAATAGACTTCAAGTATTGAGATAGCAAGGTATAAAACCAACACTCTTTTTGTCCTTGAAACTGCAATAATATTGTCTAAATAATTTTAAGGAAGGTCGGAGAGTTGACAGCACTTAGTTGGATACAAAGCCAAGTCTGCCACGGTTTGACGTAGGAACGGTTCATTTATATCAATGTCAAAAGTTAATTTTATCCTGTATGATTTTTTAGAGAAAAATGTTGTCTTAAACACACTTTGTATTATGAACATTATCGCTTGATATTCAAATACGACTATCGTAAAGAATAATGCTATTTTTAAGCTTTCAATCAAGCTTTTGCATGGAAAAATGGAATGTACCGAGGGATCTAAGTAGAGGTACTTTTTCTAAAGCCTTTTTTTTGCCAGATCACGCGTAAGTCGTGTCAAGCTGTCTTGTTATTTTTGTTGAGTATTGTTTAGAATTTTATCATTAAAAATTTTTCACCTGAACAACGTTTACAACTCGTTCAAAGAATGTGTTTCGTACGATTTGCTCAACTTATGGTCGATATAATCAGTCTATTGTGCATTATTCGATAATATTCGACCGAATAGACCACGTTCAGAACGCAGTGAAGAAAATATACATAGTAGACAAAAAGCTGAGAGTGTACACGAAGACCATGGAAAGTCGATTCTGCGCCATTCGCAGCAACTCGGACTATGGTATGAAACGACTTGGCTCGTTTACGTGGAGATCTTAAATTGAAAGCGTACAAAATACAGCTTATGCAGGAACTGAAGCCTCTCGACATTCCCAAGCGACATCACTACGCTTTATGGGCTCTTAAAAAGTTCCAAGAAGTTCCGATATTTTCGAAATTTTGTTCAGGGATGAGGCCTATTTCTGGCTCAATGGGTATGTAAATTGCCGCATTTGGGACGAAGAGCAACCTGAAGAGATTTAAGATTTTATGAAAACAAAAAAAAAAAAAAAACAATTGGTGTGGTTTATTAGCCGGTGAAATCGTGGATCCATATTAGTTAAAGGCGACTGTTATCGCGTCATGATAACCGACCTTTGAAGCATGAAATTGAAGCTCGTGATCTCGGCGACATTTGGTTTCAACAAAAAAGGCGCCACTTCCCATACATCGCATCAATGAGTGGACTTATTGAGAGAACATTTTGGTGACGTCGATAGGCCATCAAGATCGCTTGATATCACACCGTTAAACTTATTCCTGTGGGGATAATGTAAAGTTTAACGTCTATGCGGAAAACCGCGCTTCGATTCAGGCCTTGGAGCGAAATATCATGCTTGTCATTCGCCAATTACTAGACGAAATGCTAGAGCGAGTCATCGCAAATTGGACTCATTGGATGGACCATCTCAGACGTAGCCGCGGCCAACATTTGGATAATAATCTTCAAAAAATGTTTTCAAGTTTTTCGAGTCATAACAATAGAAGTTTATCACTTATGAACGATGTGATCTGATTAGATGTGAATTTATTATGACTGATATTCTATAAGATAATAAAAAATTATAAAGTGCTGATAACGCAGAAACTTTGACGGTATATGAAACACATGTAGTATGTACTATACATATGCTATACTTAGCAACTAATTAGGCTAAATAAAATCTAACACTTTTATTAGTTTATAGACAGACGTTTTCTATTCTAGGTTCTAAACAAACAACTATCAGAGGGCAATAACATGGCAGCGATATTGTACACGATTCCATGCCGAAGATAAATAATAATAGTACACAAGAGCGCGACGGTCTGAGCGTTTTGATTTTACGTTTATGATTACTGTTCGGTGTTTGAGGGAGCAGACGACGAGGAAAACGCAACGAGGCAGCGTTTAAAGAGTTATCAGTAAAACACATCAATTAATGAGATTACGGAAATTTTGCCAATTTGTTTCGGCGCTCTTTCGAGACGAGTGCATGCGACATTGCGTTGAAGCAGATAAAAATTGATTTAAGAATCGGAGCCACAGGTTCTAATTAGCAACGCTAACGACTGGATATGTAGATAGCTTTCGCGCCCCTAAGCGAACGTATTGATATCCTATGTTTTAGTGGATCGTGTATTTAAAGTGAAAGAAGTATTTTCGAAATGGTGAAAGTGAACCGACATCTTTTGCCTATTAAGGCGCATTACTTTTTCTTCATGGCCGGTAATTGAAAAAAAAAGAAAAACATGTTTCGCTTTTAAATTAACGCTAATCTCATTGTTTATATATTTTTTATATATTATGTGTAGCAATGGGTCCCATACTGCCACAGCTGTCGGTGTATGGCAAGCAGTTGGGCGTTTCACCAGATGTGATGGGCTATATAACATCGGTGTTGCCGATTATGTATGTGATAGCGAAGCCTATTGTGGGCTATATCGCCGACTATTTTTCGGTAATTTTTTTTGCTTCTAAATAAACGTTTATAGTATAATTTACTGTTATTATTTTTAGCATTTTCGTAAATTTATTTTCTCCTTACTAATTTTATTGATGACGCTCTCTTACGCTGCTTTCTACTTTGTGCCGCCTGCTGCACCGCATGCCATCAATTTGGATGTAACAGATGTTTGGAATGTTAGTTTTGTGGCGGCCGACTTGGCGAACTGTTCTTCGGAGGTAAGTGTAATTTTCATTTTTTTCCATTAAAATTCCACAGAATCCGCTTGACAAACTCTGATCTTAAAGAAACTACCACCTAGGTACCAAAATTAAAGCGACGTGCAGTCTTACATTAACTTTATGATTCCGGAAAGAGCCTAAAAAATGTGTGTTCTTTCTCTAACTACCGGAAGTCCGCTCAATATTTCAGTCAACTTTCTTTTTTTTTAATAAGGAATAAGTATTTATCTCAACTTTGATTTGGTTACAATACTTTAGAAGATCGATGGACGAATACCAATAGATCAAATAAAAGAAGCTCAACAATAGTCGTGACTCGAAGCTCAGACAGTAATTCTTTCTTCCTCTTTCTTTATTGGCCGAGTTTACAACACCGCGCCAATTATTCTTCCTTTTCGCTATTTGACGCCAATTGGAGACCCCAACTGTAGCCAGGTCCCTTTCCACCTGGTCTTTCCAACGGAGTGAAGGTTTTCCCTCTTCATTTCTCTTGAACTCACTTCGAAGTACCACGGGTGGAAGTTCACGAAAGTTCTGTGAGCGCAAGTCACTAAGGAGCGACTGGAAACGATTTTCTTACATATGGCTCAAGCAGCTCATGAGTTGCGGTCTTAGACGAAGTATCCGCTGGGTATCCAAAAAACATTCATTTGAAGACGAACAAAAGTGTGAAGGCGAAACATTCCTCTGTGGTGTGAAAAGAGCAAAACAGTCTCAGATGAGATACCCCCC